>NC_090746.1:97112241-97119741 GCF_036898095.1 Palaemon carinicauda
ATTTATCCTTGTTTCCTTTCCTTACTGGGCTCTTTTCCTTTTGGAGCCCCTGGGCTTATAGCATCCTGCTTTTCCAACTAGGGTTGTAGCTTAGCAAGTAGTAGTAGTAATAATAATAATAATAATAATAATAATAATCGAGGAATCTAAAAAACTATCATTTTGAAATGAAATTCTGACCAATGCTTTATTCACTCAATCTCAGATGAAATAAAAACGGACGAAATCCATGGAAATTAGTTAACAGGAAGTGCAGAGGTCATATTACAGCTAATTCTTTGAATCTGTTCAGAGTAAGAAAAATATCAAAGTATTATTGTTCTAAATATAATATCTTGCGTATGAAGACAATTATAAGAGTATCTTATTTCTGAGAGAGAGAGAGAGAGAGAGAGAGAGAGAGAGAGAGAGAGAGAGAGAGAGAGAGGGGGGGGGGGGGGGGCTGACGAAATATTGAGTTTCAGGATTGCATACGATGGTAAACACAAAAATAATTTGCTTAATTAATTTTTGCTTTTTCGGTTTTTTTTTTTTTTTGCTTGTCACTTTATTTTCAATTTAACTTATTACTGACTACATCATCGATCATTTTGTTCCTTACCCCTGGTCTTCTGTTTTATCTTGCTTTTATATTACTCACTTTTATCCAATCAAGGCATCTGTTATCTATGGTTTTTCTACAAAAAAAAAAAAAAAATCCCGGGGCGATTTTTGTCCATTTACTTGACGTTGAAAAGTAGCAATCTTCGAGAAATACTATGATCATTAACAGACTGGAAGTTGAATATCTACTAAAAATCGCTCCTGGATATTTCTTGTAAACTAAAATAACTTTTAACCAATTCTTGCATTTTATAATGAATATCTGTCTCGTTCAACATAAATTTAGGAAAGCATATTACTTGTAAGTAGATCCTTCATCGTTCATTTGGTAAGGTGCATTACTAGTAGCAGGTCTGTTATTTATAAATAGGGGAAGTACATAAGGTAACTAGGAGTAATTCTGGCATTATCAATTAGGTGAAGCATATTGCTATGCAATTATTTAACAATTATTTAACAATCGAAGTACATAACTAGATGAAAAACAAATTTCTTATAGATTATTTGATGAGTTACATCACTAAAAGGAAATATGCTATTATTTTATAGATAAGAAACGTTATCAATTAGGTACAGTGCATTATGAAACTTTAGTTAGGGGGCCTGATTTGTTTGTAGCATCATCAATTACCGAGATATAGTAGTGTCCTCTGATTGTAAGCATACAAAAGGAACTGAAGGACGTGTTACTTCAAAGACATGTAGGCATTTTCTTGGCAGCACCAGGTGTTAAGATTAATTCGTTTTTTATTCAACACACGATTACACGTAAAGGCTTCCATGTTGAAATCAAACGAAAGAGGACATGCATTGCAATAAGTTCAACAACTGTTAGTTGAATATCAAAATTATTTTTTAACGTTTTTCTTTATTTAGATTGAGTCCAAAGCTCGTGCAACTTAATCTCCTTATCATAACCAAGCTTTATTTGAAAATTTATGGATAGAAGAGCAGGAAAGGGACTATTAAAGCATAAGCTAAACTTTAAGAATATCTTGGGAATTAAAACAAAGTATCTTCAGTAATGAAGCTCTGTAAGGAAAAATAATATTTCACGTTTAATTAGCATGAATATATAAAAAAGTCGAAGTAATCAAAAAGACATCGCTGTTCTCTTATAGGGGATAAAAGTTCTATTCGCCTATTGTCTAATCTTGAGTATCTTTGGTCCATCCGGTTGGCACACATGGCACAATTATTTAAATAACAAGCTTATTAGTGTCTTTAGTACCAAAATAATGACTGAATAAATCTGATAACTAACTACCTGATTATCTAACTAATTGATCAGTTGATTAACTAATTAACTAACGCCTCCTTCGCCGTTCGCCACAATGAGCCTCCAGTCATCCCTGTTTCTGATTCTATCAAACAATAAATCTCACCTGAACCCCAATTCTTTCGTCATAGATTTTAATCAACTATAGGTCTGAGCTGTCCTACTCTCCAAGAAAAAACCTGACTTACAATTTTTTTCTAGTTTATAATTCAGGAGCATGATCTAGCGAACGCCGCTGATCAGGCACCAGTCTTTCATCTATGCACTAAACATAAGTGCTCTCTCTTGCTCTCTCTTACAGTTTCATTGATAATATGATTTTTCCATTCAATGTATATACAGTATATATATATATATATATATATATATATATATATATATATATATATATATATATATATATATATATATATATATACGTATATGTAGGTAGGTAGGCAGTAGATTGGCCAGGGCACCCACCACCCGTTGAGAGTTACTGGGTCCTCTGACTGGCCAGATAGTACTGCATTGGAGCCCTTTCTCTAGTTACGGCTCATTTTTCCTTTTGCCTACATATACAGTACACTGAATAATCTGGCCTATTCTTTTTACATTCTCCTCTGTCCTCATACACCTGACAACACTGAGATTACCAAACAATTCTTCTTCGCTTAAGGGGTTAGCTACTGCACTGTAATTCTTCATTGGCTACTTTCCTCTTGGTAAGGGTAGAAGAGACTCTTTAGCTATGGTAAGCAGCTCTTCTAGGAGAAGGACACTCCAAAATCAAACAATTGTTCTCTAGTCTTCGATAGCGTCATAGCCTCTGTATCATGGTCTTCCGCTGTCTTGGGTTAGAGTCCTCTTGCTTGAGGGTACACTCGGGCAGACTATTCTATCTTATTTTTTATTAGTATTTTTCTAAGTTTTTATAGTTTATGTATAAAAGATCTAATTTAATGCTGTTACTGTTCCTAAATTTTCATTCTTATTGTTCATTAAATCTTATGTAGTTTATCTACTTCCTTGTTCCCTTTCCTCACTGTGCTATTTTTCAGTGTTGGAGCCCTTGAACTGGCACAGAAAGACCATAAACTGACGCATGTGGAAGAACATGTCCGGGGGTTTTTGTTCTGCAGTGAACTAATAACGGTTGATGATGACATATATACACACACACACACACACACACACACACATATATATATATATATATATATATATATATATATATATATATATATATATATATATATATGAATAAAATCTCATTTTGAGACTATAATAGTTACACTAAAGCAGGCTCGGCCTCTCAAAGTCAACCTACTCCTATTATTTCTATTTCTTGCATCTTCTTACCTCAGTTTAATATAATCCATAGCCCTACTTACCACATCCATCCATATTTTTAGCTCTATTAATTGGCTCCACCTACTTTGTTCTTATTTCATCCCATACGGGTTTCCCAACCCTTTTCTTGTACATTCCATATAAAACACATTCTTCTTATACTTTGAATCTCCCTTCTTTCCAGTAGTGACATTTCCGCAATCCCCATCACCATACACATATCTGTTCTTTCAATAAAGTCCCTCCTCTTTCCCCATAAGTGCCCAACTTTCTACCCCATATAATAGTACAGGGCGGTTAACTGTCTCATAAATCTTCATGATGAGCCGTAATGGCATTACATTGTCTAATATAACTTTTTTATTTCTTTCCATTTTACTCTGCTTATTTCACTCCTGTTTCACTACTTTCTCGGTATCTCCCTTCTTCTGTTATTATTGATTCCAAGTAGTTAATCTCATTGTTCTCTTTTAGCACGGAACCATCTTCCACATGTATGTTTACTTCTCCATGTCATTCTGTAGAACCATTAACGCTATCTTTCCAAAGTTCCCCTTCAATCCTCTCCTTTCTTGGGCTAACTTCCAAGATAAAAACATTTGCTGTTCTTCATGTATGTCTGCTATAATGACTAAAACCTCAGCAAACATCATTTCCTACAATTCTTCGTTTCTCCTTAATTCTGTTTACAAGATAACATTGTCTATAGCGTTGATAAACAAGAATGGATTCAGAGCAGATCCCTGATGGAAGCCAACATCTACAGGGAATCCCTTTGTCTACCAATATGTTTTCTATTTATATATAGTATATATATATATATATATATATATATATATATATATATATATATATATATACACATATATAAGTGAGTGTGTATGTGTGTGGGTATTGCATATACGTATATGCAAATATATACTGTATAATTATAGATAGATAGATAGATAAAAGATATGCTATATATATATATATATATATATATATATATATATTTATATATACACATATATATACATATGTATATATATATATATATATATGTATATATACATATATATATATATAAAAACATATATATATATATATATATATATATATATATATATATATATAGAGAGAGAGAGAGAGAGAGAGAGAGAGAGAGAGAGAGAGAGAGAGATCTAGATATAGATATAGATATAGATATAGATATAGATATAGATCTAGATCTAGATATAGATATAGATATATCACGAGAGGTTTATGGGAAAATATGTCTAACAAATAGATTCAAAGACAAAAGGGTGACTACAATGGATTCGTTGCTAACACTGTTCACATGTAAATAGACCTCACTGCCGTTCTAATTAATTCTGCTGCTTTGTGTGGAGCTAATGTTTCCATTGTGCTGCTGTAAATTGCAGTTCTCTCTCTCTCTCTCTCTCTCTCTCTCTCTCTCTCTCTCTCTCTCTCTCTCGTGGTTAAAATTCTGTTTCTGATTTAGGAGTGAAAAGTACATTAAAACTGGAAAGAATTTTCTGGATGAATTTTCTACTTGTGTATAGAGTGACTTATTTTAATATATAAAGGACCATTCTGAAAATAGGTTTTCGACCCCAAAAATATTACTGACCTTACTAACGAATAGTTTCATAAAGCTAAAGATTTAATGAGTAAATCTCTCTCTCCTAAAAATCTAGCCTTCTAGTTACCATATATTTCAAAGAAATTCGATTAAACCTCCCCCCCCCTCTCTCTCTCTCTCTCTCTCTCTCTCTCTCTCTCTCTCTCTCTCTCTCTCTCTCTCTCTCTCTCTCTCATCAACCAAAAATGTTCCCGCCTCAAAATCTTCTTCATGTTTATTAATATGACGTAAACCTGAACACAACCTTTGACAGTACCGGCATCATGGGTGATTAGGTCTGGATCAGGACCTTCATCTATCCTTCTATTAAAGGTAACGGTGATAGGGTCCCTTCGGATGGAATTAATCTTACATGCTACTCGCTTCCCTTGCAAGGAACATATTAGACTTGGTAATGCGTCTCAGCGTTAACTGTAGCAACTCTCTTAAGCACACGTTTATCTTTGCCTGATGACTGCAGCTACTGTGGAGGTATGACCCTCGCTGGCATTATGCCATCATACTACACGCACGCTGAAATTTAATCCCTCATCCTATTATCGTTCTTTATCGCTTGCATCTCAGTATCAATGAGCAAGTTTCGTGAGTATATAACAATAGCGCTTTGTCGATTACACAGATGGCATTATCATTTCCTTAAGTTAGTTAGACTTTATCATCCGGTATCTCTTCGAATACTTGTTTGTCCTTCAATTTTTCTGATAGGTTTATTGAATCTCAATTTTTGCGATGTTGGAATTTTGACTTATTTTGACACACCACCGCTTTCACCAGATAGCTGAGAATTTCTGTAACTTTAATTGGGGCTTAATGGGGAGAGGCCAGGTTTTGAACTGGTAAGGTTATCTAAAACATCACGAAGAATTATATATAGGTTGTAACATAGCCCGCTCAATATCTTCAATTATGTCGAAATCATAGGACTTTTCTCATACAATAGTTATTTCAGTGTCTCTCAATAAAAGATATAAATACATCATTATCTATTGTACTGAGGGAAACTTGGGTCGTTAGCTTTACTGAACAACAGGAAAACACAAATTCTTGGTTTGAGTATGATTCACGAATGATTGTGTGACTATTCTCTCCTCTTCATTGATTTGAATAACACTATCCACATTATTATTACCCGCCTTATCCACGTAGACTGGCGCCAGTTGTATAAGCGTTACCTGTCCTCAAATAGATTGGTACTGTCATGCATACAAAACTGACCACAAGAGTTTGAGACAGAGTATAAAGGAGTCAAATTGGGAAAACATTTAAGATCACACTTAAACGCTAAACGCTAGCAAACCTCTATTATTATTATTATTATTATTATTATTATTATTATTATTATTATTATTATTATTATTATTATTATTATTATTATTATTATTACTTGCTATGCTACAACCCTAGTTGGAAGAGACTGATGCTATAAGACCATGGGCTCCAACAGGCCCTGAGAGGAAAGGAAACAAGGAAAAATGAAATAGTTTAAGAACTGTAACAACATTAAGATAAATATTTCCTATGTAAACTATGAACACTTTAACAAAACAAAACATTGAGACGTATGGCAACGCAGATTACCAGAGAAACCTTAGCTCAGAGGCTAATTCAGAAAATGAATTAAAGAAGGTTTTGTTATATGTCATTTGTAAGGGAAAGAGGTCACTAAGGAGGAGTGTCTACATGGTAATGAGGAATACCAATGGTGCATTTCTTTTCAACTTCTGAGTTGAGTGATGGAACATTCAAGAACTATTGCAAGTTAAGCAGATAACAATTTGATGACGTGCATAATATGATTCAAGAAAATAGAGAGAGAGAGAGAGAGAGAGAGAGAGAGAGAGAGAGAGAGAGAGAGAGAGAGAGAGAGAGAGAGAGAGAGAGAGAGAGAGAGAATCCATTATGCTTTCCAAGAGAAATATATGGAAGAATTGGGACGGGAATCTGAAATTAACTCACGCACACATACTTGTGAGAGAGAGAGAGAGAGAGAGAGAGAGAGAGAGAGAGAGAGAGAGAGAGAGAGAGAGAGAGAGAGAGAGCAGGAACTTGAGATAAAGGCATACATAAAACCTGCGAAATATCTGTAAAGTGTGTTCAAAATAACTACCATTTGCTATTTGCATCCATTCTTTTGTTGTTTGTAATTTTTCACACATTATGTGTTCTTGAGAAAAAAATTTAGTTTCGTAGATTAAATCTGGAGTCTGATAATGTTAGTAATGATAACAACAACAAAACGTCAATAATAATAATAATAATAATAATAATAATAATAATAATAATAATGATAATAATAATAATAATAATAATAATAATAATAATAATTAAAATAATAATAATAAAGCCGGTTCATAATTACTCTCTATCATTTTTATAGAGTCGTAAAAGAGTAATAACAATATCTTTTATTTTTTTATTCATTTATTTTTTTTTTCTTTTATGAAAAGTACTTAGTATTCCTGCTGTTTCTAGGGATCATCTACACTTACTTCTCTTCAGCTTTGCTAACGAGAAAATAGTTTTTACCTCGGGTGCTTAAACGATAATAATAAAGGTAACATAGTTTGAATAATATAGTAAATTTATCAGTACTACAATTTATTATAGTAACCGTTAAAAAAGAATATTTATGAAATTGATATAGATATATGAATACATC
>NC_090746.1:97127241-97132241 GCF_036898095.1 Palaemon carinicauda
GAGTAAAATTACAAGCAATTTGTTTTTATAATGACCCCAATGATCTAATCACACTGCATTTTAGATTTGTGGTGGCCGATGTGGTAACGTTCCTGACTGGTGAACGCCATACTGGGGTACGAGTCCTACTCGTTACTTTCTTTTGTCACTGCAACCTCACCAGCCTTGTGACTAAGAATGCAGGGTTTGGGGGAGCCTATAGATCTATCTGCCGAGTCATCAGCAGCTATTGCCTGGCCCTCCTTGGTCCTAGCTTGGATGGAGATGGGGCTTAGGAGTTGAGCATGTATATATGGTTAGTCTCTAGGGCATTGTCCTGCTCGATAGGGCAATGTCAGTGTCCCCTGCCTCTGCCATTCATGAGCGGCATTTAAACCTTTAATATGTGACTGGCTAATATATGTACAGTAGATATAAATGATAACTCATCAATCCCATTGCGATAACTAACATAAAAGATATAAATGAATTCTCCTGTGTACTTCAGAAGCAGGTCTTCTGAAAACTATTTAATTATTATAATGACTTCTTAACTTTTATGGTTTTAATTGAATTCCCTTTTATTTTTCATATGTAATAAATGCTACCGGCGTCAATGACCTTAGATGTCAGGATGCCAGAAAACTTTCAATCAATCAATCAATCTATCCTGTGTACGTATTATTTTGCCAAAGATTGCAGAATCAATCAGAATTGATATATAAGTAAAATACATTCTCTATAATTAGAGAATACATGCACTTATGCTATGAATAAAATAATCTCATTCACCAAACTAATGTTGAAATATAAATTTTGAGATCAAAAAGCTTATCGAACGAGAAAAGCGTTTACTACTTGCATGAGTCAAGCGATATATGAATTAAACATACGGTTCTTTTCCTTATATACACTATATACACTGTTAAAAATTTGCATTAGAAACGGTAAATTCCTGGCAACATTTAATCCAGGATTTTTTCGATTTTAAAAACAGATATATTGACGTAAAGGATTGATATTACGGTATTCTACTGAAAAACGGAGAATTTCCGATGAAAATTACGTTTTTTCTTAACAGTGTATGTAATGGAGCCAGGTAGATGAATTATTGGTAAAGCGATCGCATAGGGGTTGTACGAATTAAGTTGATGATTCTCTAATGATAGCTTTTATTCTTACCTGCCGGAAAAAAAAAAAAATTCTTTGGAGAAATGGACCAAGCGAGTGATAGTTACGTTGTTATATGGACTGCACTTTACGCTGTTTAGAGTCCTTGGCTTGGTGTAGCTAAACTTTCTTTGGTGGCCTTGCCTTTATTACCGAACAGTTGGGTGGATGGTGGTATCCGGTATACAAAACGGGATAATGCCCGTGTTGTTGGTGAGTAAAGAATTGCTTTATATTGTTTTTCACTTAAGTAGGTTTCAAATACTTGTGATATCTCTTGTGGTTTGTCTGAGGGCTGTTGATATATGCTAGTAGTTTCTGTACATTAAACTTGTTTCAAATAACAATGTCTCAACATAAAAAAATCTTCATTTTTATTCGAGTTTTTATATATTATTTTAGCTAGATATACATTGGATGATACAAAAGTTACTTCTTTGTATAATGTTTTTAAATATCAATGTTCTTACGGTCTTGGCTTATTTCAGATATGAAGTCTTGGATTCCCTGATTACCTGTGCATTTTCAAGCTTTTAATCTGCATTTTCAAGCTTTTAATCTGGATGAATCATAATTGATTAGAGCTGGGTTAACCTGTACAGTATATAGACCTAAATGTCTCTAGATGCAAAGACTGGTGACAACGCTGGAGTTTGGTGAAGTATTTCTCACTCTGAACTAAAAGGCAAGTACTATTTTGTTTTGTTTTAATACAATCCTAAGCAAGCCAGTCCTACCCGATTAGGGGCGGCGCCCCTAATTGTGGGAGGACGTTCCCTATGGCGCACGGTAGACCCTAATGGTCTACCGTGCGTTATAGGGAGGCTTGCTTTTAAACCTGTTCGGTAAGTGTTCAAATGTTCTGTACTTTATTTAGGGTTTGCAGTTTACTTGAAAGCCTGTTGATCATAAAATTTTTAAAGTGCATGTTTTCTTGCTATTTATATTCATTTACTCCATATTTTGAGATTGTTCATAATCCTATTCCAAGTTTAAAGCATGTGGATGTATGCTTTGTTGTACGAAATTAATAATTTTACAATGCACTATAATTTAATATTACAGGCTTTAGACAGGGTTTAGACATCTTGTTTGTTTAGGGTTGCCCAACTATTACCTGAAAACAATTATAATAATTGATACTTTTCAGATGGATGGTGCAGCTTCAGGATAAAATTTTCAAAGAGTAAATTTGGTCCTCTATGGCTCGAATTTCTACCTTTGCCTGTTTGGTGGTTTGGTTGAAGATTGTTACCGGAAACCTTGTCTAGATCTTCCATAATTTTATTGAAACCCCTCTAACATGTGGATAAAGATGTCCGTTGGAATCTCTTAGTATCTGATTTGTACTGGAATATTTGGCAAACCAGAATTTTTAGTTATTCTGGTTAAAGGGTTCCTGGTAAGCTATAACGAGAAATTAATTGGAATTTGCATATTCTTATGGTGGAAGCTCTTTATTGATTGATTAAAATTAACTCTTAACTATTTCAATAATAAAAGTACTGATAATTTTGCTAATTTCATTGAAAACTTGGGCAGATAAAATCTGGCTGTTAGCAATTTAATTTATTTTGGGTGATTTGAATGAGATTGATTTACTGATTATTTTTTCAATAGATTAAGATTTAATCGGTTCATAAAAATTTAATTGGTTGTTGATGGTTGTGTTGAGCAGATTTTAAATCTTTCAATGAAAATTTAGTTTTTTTTGTCTCAAATAAAATTTCCTTGACGAGTATCCTATTTGCTTTATCTGTAATCCATAATTGAAGTTGTTGAAAATGAAATGGTATATTTTTGTTATGGTACAAATTTGGTTTCAAAGTTTGAAATTAATTTACCAAAAGTTAAGCAATTTTTCTTCAAATCTAAGACTTTGGTTTTAAGAATGTGACTTGGATTTGTAGTAAGGGAAACCGCTTGGTGACTTCTCTAAATGGATTTGAGAAAAATTTTGGAACCTCACTTGAGTTTGTTGCCGTGTTAACTAATGGTTCATGTTGAATAAAATTTAGTTTCTCGAAAAGGTGATTTGAGACTTTTATAAAGGCCTGTGTTTTATATAAGCATTTTAGCGCAGCTTTGATATACGAACTGGTGAAGTTGTTTGCTCTACATCCAACTTTTGTGTAATGATGCTGCAATACTCCTGAAAGTGCTCTTACTAGAGATAAAGGTTTATATCTAAACTAAGTTTACTGACTGAGGAAAGTAATCTACCATCAGCAGTAGCTGAAACCTGTATTGTCAATCATTGTTGTTGAGAGATTGGTTGGACTGATGACTGTTAAAAGGATTGGGGTGGACTGGACTTTACTGTAATGAGCTTTGTTCAGTCTCTAGTATGTTGGCTTTCAAATATCGTGTACAGGATTAACTATTTAATGAAGTGTTAGTCTGGGGATTTCATTGCCCCTAAGCTAAACTTTTAACAAGGTATAAAACTTTAAAAAACTGAATTCGAGCATTCTTAGTTAAACTGTAGCTCCGCTTTTTTTTCTATTCATATATTGCTTAAACCAATTTCCGTATAGAATCGTGGGCAACCTAGAATTCAATTCAAGGAAATATTCTTATACTTTAAAGCCTTGACCAATTGGAGCATGGGTAATAGACTAAAGTACAACAGGGTGATAATTATTTTAACAAATGAAAGTTAACAGCAAAGCTGAAAGTTGTGTGAACTCAAACTTTAAACAATGATTTAATGTATGAACTTTTAAACTTCGGTAGTGAAGTTTTCCTTAGTCTTCTACCTTTTGTTATATATGTTAAGATGTTTTGGCGAGATACAGAACGTTAAGGGATGAGTTCGTACTAGGGAAGAAATTTATTAACATGGTCATTAATTTATGGGGCTAACAGTTGCAGTATCTAAGAAAAGACTACTAGAGATACATGGGCAGTTACTTATGCAGTTTGAGAATTATAAGGTAACGGGTGACCGTCAGTTTAGATTAGGGGAAAAAAAAAAAGTTCTATAAATTTTGAAAAATATAAAAGTGCATTGTTAAACTTTTATTTCCTCATAACGATGATAGTTTTAAAGACACTAGAAAATTGTAAAGGTTCCGTCCGCACGGACGAGCTTTGTTTCAGGTGACGTCAGAAGCGTAAAAGCTGCGAGCGAAGTTCGGTATAGGTTTTTTCGTATTATGGCCAAAGTAACAAGAGCTGTGCTCGTTTGTGGTTAAAAACGGGGGATATGTCATTGCCTGACGTACGAAGTTTAGTTTCTAACCAATGCCAATGATATATTTACTTTTTTTATATATATATTCTTATTTAAAGTTTAAACATAGTTTTGTTGGCCCCGTGAGGAATTTTTAAATTTTATAGTTGTATAAACAACACCCCTTCAGCCATTGGGATGTGATGACCGATGCATATCGAAATAGTAATTAAATTTTTATACGGGCTGCCAATGCAAGAACCCGTGTAAAATCTGTTGGAGCAATATACAATGAATAGAGTTGCAGCAATTTTTAAAGGTAACCCTGGGCACTAATATTGATAATGTTTTTGAAGATGAGGTGAAGCAGAAACTAGCTTTCCTGCTGATAACATAGACATGACAGGCGAGAAATGAGACATAACATTAAATCGAAGAAATCTCTTTTCTTAGGCCTTCACAGATTTCTCAAAGTTTCGAGAATAATCTTACATAAACTCTGCTTGGAAATCCTTGTAAAGTGTATTGAAGTTCCGTATAACTGTATCCCGTTTGGTGATGATTGTAGGTTCCAGTTTCAAAATAACATTGTAAAACCGATATTGGATCCAATCTCATGTAATTTATGAAATCTAGTTTTGATTCACTTTATAACTCCTGTAGTATTATATCATAA
>NC_090746.1:97137241-97142241 GCF_036898095.1 Palaemon carinicauda
ATATATATATATATATATATATATATATATATATGTATACATATATATATATATATATATATATGTATATATATATATATATATATATATATCATATATGTATACATATGTACATGTATATGTATATATACATAATCTATGCCTATATATATATACATATATTCATATATATATATATATATATATATATATATATATATATATATATATATATATATATATATATATATATATATATACATATGCTAAATATATGTATACAGGAATGTCATCATAATCACCAGCATCAGCCGTTATTCGTCCTTTACAGAACAAAGGCCTCAGACAGGTGCTTCCACTCGCGAATGTTTATGGTCTTTCTGTCCAAGTTTATACCAGCAAGTGTTCCTAGTTCGTCAATTCGTCAATCCATTGTCTTCTCTCCCTTGCTTTATATATATATATATATATATATATATATATATATATATGTGTGTGTGTGTGTGTGTGTGTGTGTGTGTGCGTCTGTGTGCGTGCGCGCGTGTGTGTTATATTATATAAACTCATTTCACTCAGATGTTAATTTATCGTAGGACTTAGAAAATTTTGAACAGCTTTCGTTTTTATGCCTTGTAAAAAAATGCATTTTAGGGCTTTTCATCTTTCATCAGACGGGCAATTTGTATATATAAAATATATATATATATATATATATATATATATATATATATATATATATATATATATATGTGTGTGTGTGTGTGTGTGTGTGTATGTGTGTATAGTACATGGATAGATATACGTGTATATATACATATATGTATATATCGACATATATATATATATATATATATATATATATATATATATATATATATATTTATATATATATAAATATATATAAATATAAATATATATATATATATATATATATATATATATATATATATATGTGTGTGTGTGTGTGTGTGTATGCATGTATAAAAAACAAAGAATTACTTAATTACTTTCATTTGCGTAGAAATGCGCATGCACATAGATATCTGTTTGCTGTCTGTATACAATTATATTTAATCAATTGCTACCCAAAAAAACGTTAACCTACAATTATTTTTCAAGTCTTTTTAAATCTATTGACAACAGCATGTCATTCAATCCAGTTATACAGAAGAAAATTTATATAATAATTCAAGTATAGGACATGCAATGTACAAACTAGATTCATTCATATGCAAAGATGTCTACAAACTTCGTAAGTTTGAAATAATAATTCAAGTATGGGACATGCAATGTACAAACTAGATTCATTCATATGCAAAGATGTCTACAAACTTCGTAAGTTTGAAATAATAATTCAAGTATGGGACATGCAATGTACAAACTAGATTCATTCATATGCAAAGATGTCTATAAACTTCGTAAGTTTGAAATAATAATTCAAGTATGGGACATGCAATGTACAAACTAGATTCATTCATATGCAAAGATGTCTACAAACTTCGTAAGTTTGAAATAATAATTCAAGTATGGGACATGCAATGTACAAACTAGATTCATTCATATGCAAAGATGTCTACAAACTTCGTAAGTTTGAAATAATAATTCAAGTATGGGACATGCAATGTACAAACTAGATTCATTCATATGCAAAGATGTCTACAAACTTCGTAAGTTTGAAATAATAATTCAAGTATAAGACATGCAATGTACAAACTAGATTCATTTATATGCAAAGATGTCTGCAAACTTCGTAAGTTTGAAATATTCTTAAAACAAACCTGAATTTAGTGACACCTAATTTCTTACCTAAGAGTGGTGTACCTCATATTGTTAATTATTGTGATATCAATCTTTCTTTCTACACTAGCATACACATGTATGTATCATGATATATATACTGTACATATACGTAACTGCTATGCTGTTACTTATGTGTGGGTCTCTATATAGGCTATATGCATTGCTTTGCAAAATGTGTAAACATGTATGTATTCATATATAAAGTATGTGTTTATATATATAGTGGTATATGTATATATGTATATGCATGTGCATCTGCATGTATACATGTGTGTGCAAATGAATATATATATTGTTATATTTGCATCTATGTATATGCATGTACTTGTATGCAGGTATACAGTATATACATGCATATATTTTTCTATATATTTGAACAATTCTAAATAAACCCTTTAGGGTAAACGCATGTTGATAAAAAAAAATCGTCTGTAATTATCGGAAGGCGTAGCCAAAAAAAAAAAAAAAAAAAAAAAAAAAAAAAAAAAACACCTGACATCTGAAATGCCCCTTTAATCACACCACCTGGCTAATTGGATATGAGCTCTGCCCATGAAAGTACCTACGAGACTGATTCCTCCGAGGTGGCATGACATAAATAGCAAACTACATATCAAATTACTTCCCTTTCTTGGGCGTCTTTAAAGACCAGAGATATATTCTAAGAGTAAGATGAAAAATGACAGTTAACTGCACCACATCGTATAACCTTCGTTTGGCTCTATACTTTCATGCCAGAACTTCATGAAAACCCCCGGTAGTAATTATATCTTATCTCTTGTTTCCCAAAAAATTACAGTTCTGAGCTAAAAGGATTTTTCTAAGTTGTTTACCGCTACGATTAAAGCCTTTTATTATTATTATTATTATTATTATTATTATTATTATTATTATTATTATTATTATTAGCCAAGCTACAACCCTAGTTGGAGAAGCAAGATGCTATAAGCCCAAGGGCTCCAACAGGGAAAAATAGCCGAGTGAGGAAAGGAAATAAGGAAATAAATAAATGATGAGAATAAATTAACAATATATCATTCTAAAAACAGTAACAGCGTCAAAACAGAATTTATCTTTCAATCAAATACTTTATCATTAATCTTATACTTTACGAATCATGTACTCGTTTTGCTTCCTATCATGTTTGAATGAACTCAAAACACCTCTTAGTTATATCTGCACTACTCTTACCTGTCTAGGGCTTCTTTCCTTGCCTAATATACGCAAGCAATTCTTCTGGGAAACTCCAGCCTTTTCCATTTCATTATCATCCAACATGCAACGTAACTTTGGGTAAGAATTCACCCAAAAGTCCCTTTTTTGTATATCGTAGCTTTTATTTTCATTCTTTAAACTGTTCATAGTTGTATCTTGAAGTAAATTTAACACAATTGATATATAACATTATTATTACATACTAATCATACAAATAGACCTTTTGTTAAATTATAATGATAAATCATGTTTTTTAAGTAACATCTCATATTGAAAATGGAAACTAGTTACCCAGACAAAGTAATAACTACATGATTGATAATTTTCCCTGTATTACCCTGTAGTGCAAAAATACCTTTATTGAAAAAGAATAGCAAAATTCTATTGTCCTTTAACTCGAGTGGAAAATAAAATCATCTGCTTAAAATTTATGATTTCAAATAAACAAAGCATCGCTTTATTATGTAAACACCGTTTTTTTTTTTTTTTTTTTTTTTTTTTTTTTTTTTTTTTTTTTTTTTTAATCTAACTGAAGTTCCGTAAGGTTCATTTTGAATAGCAAAATTCTATTGTCCTTTAACTCGAGTGTAAAATAAAATCATCTGCTTAAAATTTATGATTTCAAATAAACAAAGCATCGCTTTATTTTATAAACTTTTTTTTTTATCTAACTGAAGTTCTCTAAGGTTCATTCTGATGGAAATGTAGAAAAAGCCAGAGACGGTTTTTTTTTTTTTTTTTTTTTTTTTTTTATCTAACAAGTTCTACAAGGTTCATTTTGATGGAAATGTAGAAAAAGCCAGAGACAGTGAAGTTCTGTAAGATTCATTTTGATGGAAATATAGAAGAGCCTAGAGCCAGAATACAGAAAATATCTTTCCTAGAATGACTGAGCTACAAATTGTGAACGTCCACAAAGTTGGGTAAAAGCAAGAACTTGCCATTTTGACGACTTCAGGATAGTATATTATTAACAGGCGTCAGGCAAGTGACGTAAGTAACCTATTCAATAGTTGCATCCGTTTCTTTTACATTTTTCATTTCTCAATCTCAGCTAAATTATAAGTTTTCGTTACTTAGACTTAAAATCCATTTTATCTTTTATTCATTATATTCCCTAATCTTTTCATCCTTAATTCAATCAGGATTTTCCGTTTACATTATTTTCTTTACCTTCTGATATCTCCATCCTATCTGAAAGCATTTTATCTTTTCATTTCTTAAGGTCTTGTTCGATCTATCCAACGAACCCTTTCTCTAACCCCACCACAAGGTTAAATTTCAGGCACATTTTGCTATATAATTTTTTTATATTGCACTAACAGGCTTAATTTTTGTCCTAGAGAGGTCAGGTTGGTCTCATTATTTTGGAAAATGCCTTAAGTTTCTCATAAAATTATCAAAAATGTGTAAAAAATATGTATTAACAGTGTTTTGCAAGAACGTACCGGTACGTCCTTTGGGGGTGAAAGGGTTAAGCAAATATCATAACCGCGAGAGATGCCTATATCGCTTCAATGATGGTTTTATGGGATCACTATCGACATTGCGTGCGCGTAAATGAATATTTAGGAGTAATATGAGTAAGAATATGATTCATGGATCGGTTACTTCTAAGCTGCTTTATCTGTTAATTACAATGTCACAGTATCTCTATGCCCGTCCGGAAGAATGAATGAAGATTTTTACTGAAAGGAAGAAACAACAATGCTGAAAAATATTCAATATAAACGTATATATAATGAACATATCATAATCTCTCTCTCTCTCTCTCTCTCTCTCTCTCTCTCTCTCAGGAAGAAGCAACAATGCTGTATAAAGTATTTAACATAATTCTATACATTATGAAGATATCATAATTCTCTCTCTCTCTCTCTCTCTCTCTCTCTCTCTCTCTCTCTCTCTCTCTCTCTCTCTCAGGAAGAAGCAACAATGCTGTATAAAGTATTTAACATAATTCTACACATTATGAAGATATCATAATCTCTCTCTCTCTCTCTCTCTCT
>NC_090746.1:97147241-97157241 GCF_036898095.1 Palaemon carinicauda
ATGTAAAGAGATGGACCAGGAAATGGCTTTGCTGGCAAGTACAGATGTCTGAATTTTGAGGTGTAATTACAGTGACAGGCACCACAAACTTATAAGTTATGCATATATATGTCATGCTTTCATATTTTCTTATAAACTGCAATGTCCTGCCGCTGATGTGTAATTGATACAGAACTTTTAGAAATAATTGCTTTGGAATGGAAAGTCATTTCTAGATCACTTACTCGGTGTAAATTAGTGAAGTATTTCGTGGTATCTAAAATGGAACGCAAATATTAGTTAGCTTTACATGAAGGCATAAAACCATTCTAAGAAATTTATAAAGTTCACTAACTGCAAGACTGAGGAAAAACGAAACTTGTAGAAATATAATTCCTCAATGCACTTCAGGAATAGCTATTAAAATTATGATTAATGTAACGTATAGATATATTTTCATGGGAGTCGACCCCTTTCCATTGAGCCTTTATGTTAAAATTACTCATTAGTTACTTCCTGTATTCTGAAACTTCCATTCCGGAACGATAGTTCTTCATTGAGAGGTTTTTACTCATACCAAGGAAGGACAAGTCTCCCCAACAGAGATATTTCAATTGATGAAGTGTTGGAAGTCCACTAAAGCGCAGCCAATGACTCGGAACTTTCAATTGGATGGAAGACTTAAAAAAAAAAGATGATTCTACAAATAACATAGATTCAATACAAGATAGAGAGATGAATGATGGTCGGGACAGAATAGATGACGATTGATCCTTCGACCCAATTGAGTGTAAAACAATTAATGGTGAATTCAGTTTATCTGAATTCCCATAGATTCGACTATCTGGCCATGATGACAACTGGCAATTTGCCATAAGATCAGGACTGATAGACGACGTTGTTGTTGTTGTTGTTGTTGTTGTTGTTGTTGTTGTTGTTGTTGTTGTTGTTATTTCCCTACTGGTTTTATAACCGGAACAATGTAAATTCAGTTTATGGTATACAAAAAGTTCTACCGTACTCCTATATCCATAAGGAGTTTTGGATATAAGGGTCCGGTATAAATTTATGGATACCATAAGGTAAGAATTAATATCGTTCCGGTTATAATACCATTAGGGAAATAGATGGCTTTTCCGGCAAGACCCTTTATGAAGCAGCATCAGGCCTTGCTGCCAAAGGCGGAACTTGCTTGAAGGAATTCGGGTTCAAAACTGGCTTTTATTATTCTATTTTTAGTTCGATTTTATGACAGTTTTATCAATGGTTTTCGTTTCGAAAAGGTTTTATTATTCTATTTTTAGTTCCAATTTATGACAGCTTCATTAATGCTTTTTATTTCAAAAAAGAAAATCACTAAGATAGACTTTTAGTACGTGTAGAGAACATAATTCATTGATAATATCAGAAGATTTTGTGAGAAATAGGCGCAAAGAGAGAGAGAGAGAGAGAGAGAGAGAGAGAGAGAGAGAGAGAGAGAGAGAGAGAGAGAGAGAGAGAGAGAGAAGTTGAATATTATGAGGATAGTTATCATTTTTTTTATTTGATTTCCTTTTGTCATATTGGTTAAGTTACACATATAGTTCAGAACATCACTTGTCAACTCTATCAGGAGAGAGAGAGAGAGAGAGAGAGAGAGAGAGAGAGAGAGAGAGAGAGAGAGAGAGAGAGAGAGAGAGAGAGAGAGAGAGAGATTATTTGAATTCTGGGGAGAAAGATAAAGAATATGAGAGGATGATGAAACCCATGAATGAGTCAACATTACCACGCGATTTTAGATGTCAAAGTTCAAAACAAAAATGACAAAAGTTAGAAACAGGAACACCTCCCTTGAATTTGTTTCTTTGTTCAATTTTCATTAATTTCTTATTACACTTTCATAATACATAGTGATATTTACGCTTTACTTATCAAGTTCATGTTATGTAAGTATAAGAAAGTTTTTGTAACTATTTTTCATCAGCTCTGAGGTTATACATAAGTCATTCGTTTTCATTTCAGATCTGCGAAGTGGCAGTCTTCTGTCCATCAAGAAATGCCACACACTGGGCGTGTGGTTAGCAGACTCACGACAGAAATACTGACGAAAACTGGAGGGGGTACACCTTGCAACATCCTTTGAAAGGTACGAATAGAATTTACATGTACACAAATACACACACACACACACGCACACACACACACACACACACACATATATATATATATATATATATGTATATATATATATGTATATATATATGTATATATATATATATATATATATATATATATATATATATATATTCATATATACATATATATACATATATATATATATATATATACATATATATATATATATATACATACATACATATATATATATATATATATATATATATATATATATATATATATATATATATATATATACATATATATATAACTAAAAGAATGTTTGGAAGATTGAAAGACGTGCACGTGTTTAGGGGTATGGCTAATGGTATGTCTGATCATTTTTTGGTGGAAGGAAAATTAGTTGTAGCAAAAGAGTGGGGGAATAGAGTAGGTGGATGTAAAAGGGAGCTAGTGAGGGTTGAAGAGCTAATAAAACCGGGGGTAAAAAGTAAATATCAGGAAAGGTTGAAAATGGCATATGACGAGGTGAGAGTAAGAGAAACTGGTAATTTAGAGGAGGAGTGGAAGTTAGCAAAAGAAAATTTTGTTGGGATTGCAAGTGATGTATGTGGCAAGAAGGTTGTTGGAGGCAGCATGAGGAAGGGCAGTGAATGGTGGAATGAAGGAGTGAAGGTAAAAGTGGAAGAGAAAAAGAGGGCTTTTGAAGAATGGCTGCAGAGTAATAGTATAGAGAAGTATGAAAAATATAGAGAGCAAAAGGTGGAAGTAAAGCGCAAGGTACGTGAGGCAAAGAGGGCAGCTGACCTGAGGTGGAGTCAGGGACTGGGTCAGTCATATGAAGAGAATAAGAAGAAGTTTTGGAAAGAAGTGAAGAGAGTAAGGAAGGCCGGCGCAAGAATTGAAGAGACAGTGAAAGATGGAAATGGAAGGTTGTTAAAAGGAGAGGAGGCAAGGAAAAGGTGGGCGGAATATTTTGAAAGTTTGCTGAATGTTGAGGATGATAGGGAGGCAGATATAATTGCTGTTCCAGGTGTTGAGGTGCCAGTGATGGGAGATGAGAATGAGAGAGAGATTACAATAGAGGAAGTGAGGAGAGCACTAGATGAAACGAGAGTAGGAAAAGCATCGGGTATGGATGGTGTGAAAGCTGAGATGTTGAAGGAAGGGGGTGTGACTGTACTTGAATGGTTAGTGAGATTGTTTAATGTGTGTTTTGTGTTGTCAATGGTACCAGTAGATTGGGTCTGTGCATGTATTGTACCACTATATAAGGGTAAGGGAGATGTGCATGAGTGTTGTAATTCATGAGGTATTAGTTTGTTGAGTGTAGTTGGAAAAGTGTATGGTAGAATACTGATTAATAGGATTAAGGATAAAACAGAGAATGCAATCTTGGAAGTACAGGGTGGTTTTAGAAGAGGTAGGGGTTGTATGAATCAGATTTTTACAGTTAGGCAGATATGCGAGAAATATTTAGCAAAAGGTAAGAGATGTATGTTGCGTTTATGGATCTGGAGAAAGCATATGATAGAGTTGATAGGGAAGCAATGTGGAATGTGATGAGGTTATATGGAGTTGGTGGAAGGTTGTTGCAAGCAGTGAAAAGTTTCTACAAAGGTAGTGAAGCATGTGTTAGAATAGGAAATGAAGTGAGCGATTGGTTTCCGGTGAGAGTGGGGCTGAGACAGGGATGTGTGATGTCGCCGTGGTTGTTTAACTTGTATGTTGATGGAGTGGTGAGAGAGGTGAATGCTCGAGTGCTTGGACGAGGATTAAAACTGGTAGGCGAGAATGATCATGAATGGGAGGTAAATCAGTTGTTGTTTGCGGATGATACTGTACTGGTAGCAGACACAGAAGAGAAGCTTGACCGACTAGTGACAGAATTTGGAAGGGTGTGTGAGAGAAGGGAGTTGAGAGTTAATGTGGGTAAGAGTAAGGTTATGAGATGTACGAGAAGGGAAGGTGGTGCAAGGTTGAATGTCATGTTGAATGGAGAGTTACTTGAGGAGGTGGATCAGTTTAAGTACTTGGGGTCTGTTGTTGCAGCAAATGGTGGAGTGGAAGCAGATGTACGTCAGAGAGTGAATGAAGGTTGCAAAGTGTTGGGGGCAGTTAAGGGAGTAGTAAAAAATAGAGGATTGGGCATGAATGTAAAGAGAGTTCTATATGAGAAAGGGATTGTACCAACTGTGATGTATGGATCGGAGTTGTGGGGAATGAAAGTGATGGAGAGACAGAAATTGAATGTGTTTGAGATGAAATGTCTGAGGAGTATGGCTGGTGTATCTCGAGTAGATAGGGTTAGGAACGAAGTGGTGAGGGTGAGAACGGGTGTAAGAAATGAGTTAGCGGCTAGAGTGGATATGAATGTGTTGAGGTGGTTTGGCCATGTTGAGAGAATGGAAAATGGCTGTCTGCTAAAGAAGGTGATGAATGCAAGAGTTGATGGGAGAAGTACAAGCGGAAGGCCAAGGTTTGGGTGGATGGATGGTGTGAAGAAAGCTCTGGGTGATAGGAGGATAGATGTGAGAGAGGCAAGAGAGCGTGCTAGAAATAGGAATGAATGGCGAGCGATTGTGACGCAGTTCCGGTAGGCCCTGCTGCTTCCTCCGGTGCCTTAGATGACCGCGGAGGTAGCAGCAGTAGGGGACTCAGCAGTATGAAGCTTCATCTGTGGTGGAAATGTGGGAGGTTGGGCTGTGGCACCCTAGCAGTACCAGCTGAACTCGGCTGAGTCCCTGGTTAGGCTGGAGGAACGTAGAGAGTAGAGGTCCCCTTTTTGTTTTGTTTCTTGTTGTTGTCGGCTACCCCCCAAAATTGGGGGAAGTGCCTTTGGTATATGTATGTGTATATATATATATATAATGTCTGTGTGTGTACTGTATACATACATACACTCACACGCACACACACACACACACACATATATATATATATATATATATATATATATATATATATATATATACATATATATACATATATACA
Source organism: Palaemon carinicauda (assembly GCF_036898095.1). NCBI lineage: Eukaryota > Metazoa > Arthropoda > Malacostraca > Decapoda > Palaemonidae > Palaemon > Palaemon carinicauda. The sequence goes on from NC_090746.1 coordinate 97,152,333, forward strand.
TATATATATATATATATATATATATATATATATATATATATATATATATATATACATATATATATATATACATATATAGATATATATAGATATATATACATATATATTTATAAATATATATATATATATATATATATATATATATATATATATATATATGTATATATATGTATATATAGATATATAAATATATATCTGCATATTCACATTATATATATATATATATATATATATATATATATATATATATATATATATATATATATTATACACTTAGATCCATGATTTTCTGACGTATTTGTTGCAAGTAAAAGATATTAAGCAAATCACTAAATCTGTGATATATATGTATGTTTATATTCTTGTTTCTTTATTATATTATCATATTCAAGTGTAAACTCGTATAATATATTAGTTTTACTTATATGCTTTAGATAAAACCATCTAGAGTAGGGCCTCAAACCCATGAAATATTTTGGCATTTATTTGCCAATATTTTCTAACCCTGCTAACCAGGAAAAAAAATCATATATTATTATTATTATTATTATAATTATTATTATTATTATTATTATTATTATTATTATTATTATTATTATTATTACTTGCTAACCTTCAGTCCTAGTTGGAAAAGCAGGATGCTTTAAGCCCGAGGGCTCTAACAGGGAAAATAGCCTAGTGAGGAAAGGAAATAAGGAAACTACAAGAGTAATACACCAAGGGTGCCAATCCTTTAATTGAGGTAAAATTTCCAAATTAATCTTTCGGTATCAAAGTCTGCACTATTCGAAGAGACTGAATAAGAGAAAAGCGATGATGCAATCCCAATTCCCGTATCTTGGTTAGTTTAGGTGTAATCGGCAAAAAACTAAGCGTCTAAATTTGACATTTGACCTGACCTCATAGGTTACCGATTGACCCAGGACCTTGAAAATGGATACCAATCGCTTCTTTTCTCGAGGCCTGACACGCTCGTAATTGTTCCGAGCCTCTAGCTCGATTAGGGGCCAAACACAAGGGGAATCGTATCAAACTCCCTTAGCCTTCCGTGTTATATAAAATGCCAAAATCGAGCAAGGATTAAAGATGAAAATGGCAGAGAATATTTCAGCAATATCTATAAAAAAATGTACTTATTCCTCATGTATGGCTTGATGACAGTCGAAATGTGTAGTGTTGAAACTGGCTTTATTGCAGATGCAGATAAGTGACATTGGAAGGCAAAAGAAAGCTTTTTTGTCTGCTATTTCAAAAACTGTATTGCAATTCATTTTCTTGGCTTCAAGGAATATTTGTCAGCATTCAATAAAGTAGAATAACATGACACTGCTTTTAACGGTAATAAAAACTAAATAAATGAGTACATGAAAGTATAAACACAGCAATATAGGTGTGCAGTAGACCAGTATCGTAATATGACAATGCGCACAATTCAGGTAAATCTTCCAATTTTGGCCCCCAAGGTAATGCATCAAGACAATGCCAGTCCCTAGTAAATGTAAAACAATTGTGAAATGTCGATGTTGCTGGGAAGACTCCTAGTGTTTTTATAGAAGCCTAAGTTTAAATGCATGAAGAGTGTTGAGTCAACTTTTCCATATGAAAGTGAAGTGTGAATGTTGAATGTAAATTGATAAGAAAAATTGACCCTTTGAGGTAAACTGCTTCGTTGTACCCGTGGCATACTAAAAATAAATAAATAAATAAATAAATAAATAAGCACTGAAAGCCTGATAATTGTTAGCCAGTAAAATGTAGGAGAATGAGATCTAGTGAGCAATGAAAATGAACAGATTGATTATACGTAAAACTAATTGGAAGACAAATGTAATTGTTACAACGTGTGTGATTTTCTAGTTGTATAACAGAACTACCTTCTGTATAGGTATATGAAGCTAGTAAATACTTCGTAAATGTTCTAATGTTCAAAAGTTTGGCTGATTTTTATTTTCTTTGGAAAAAAAATCGCTATAAGAAAGAAATATATGGATAGATCGATACACGATTGTGTTTATTTTTATGTTGGTTTGCAAGCATATATCCATATCATCACAAACAAACTGGGAACTGAATCTAAACCCAAAATATAAATTCATCATCTTCAGATTTCGCAATAGGAAACGGAGATATGGGTAGATCTATATATAAATGTGTTTACTTGTATGTTTGTGTGCATTACATATAACCATGCCATCACAAGCAAACTGGTAACTGAATCTAAACCCAAAATATAAATTTATTATCTCCAGCAAATTTGGCGTATCCCTCGCATTCCAGGGGGTACACCACGCTGCCCCCCCCCCCCCACTCCGACCCCTTAGAACCAGACACGAACCCTTTGCCTGAGTTCCATAAGTAAATTGTTCGTCTCGTTTTTATGGTAGTGGCTTCGCTTGCCCAACCACAGTCATTTAGTCATCACTGTCGGGGAGAGACTTTTAATTTCGAGTCGAAGAGTGATTGAAACCAGCATTCCTGATGTCGTTTACTGATAACAGAGAAGGACCATGATTAACTCTGCGCTCCTCTTTCCTTTTTCCTACTCTCTCCCTTTCTCCAAATTAGTTTCCTTCCCTCTCTCTCTCTCTCTCTCTCTCTCTCTCTCTCTCTCTCTCTCTCTCTCTCTCTCTCTCTCTCCTCTCTCTCTCTCTCTTTCTCTCCTTTCCCTATTCCGTGAGTGCATAATATGTGAGGGCTCGTTTGTGACTTTTATCTTCTATTCACGTTCCTGTACTAGGCTTTCCCCAATGCACACAACTTTTATTTGACATTTTTTTACCTATATTCTCGTCTCTTATTAAAAAAGAATGAATATAAACTTAATTTTGATTCAATTTTAATTTTTTTTACTATTTTCAAACTAAAGTCAGACTTTTATCTGGAAACGATCATACCAAATCATGAATATTGGTCAAAAGATTTTGCTATGATGGGATTTTTAAACAGATGAGGGAATCAACAAATTTTACTTGTTTCTTGAAAGGTGGCTGAATCTAATCAGGTAAACCCTGCAATGCAGAGAGAGAGAGAGAGAGAGAGAGAGAGAGAGAGAGAGAGAGAGAGAGAGAGAGAGAGAGAGAACACTGATGCCCTACTTTTTCCAATTTCCTAATGTTTGATCACTAGTTTGTGGCTAGTATCTAGACATTAATTTGTTTATTTGTTATTTGGCAAGGACAGCAGTTTCAGAACCTTTAAGGGTTTCCAAATCTTAAAGCGATACTGTTGTATTCAGCTACTCTACGATAGACTCAGTAATCTCAAGGAAAGCTAATCTCGTCATCATTTTAGTTCCAGAAGTAACCCTGACTGAAACGATGATAATTTCCAGAAGTTCCCTACCCACGCTTGCTATGATTGAAGGGAATGGTTCCTTAGAAAAATTATAAGAATTAATTATCAATATGTTTACATACCCATCAGATGCGTTTTCTATAAAATTCTAGATCGTCCAGGGCGGACTATATTACGCAATAAGCAAAGCTTGAGACGTAGATAAACTACGAGAAATTACCAGCTCTTGTTCTAAAATTCGACACATTTGAGTTATACATCATTACAAAGTTTTTTATATTAAACATTGATAATTAATATCTCAATATATACCATTTTCACAGGTCCTATCATAAAAATAAATAAGCTTTATCTACATATAACAACCTGACTGAATAATGATAAATTCTAGAAGTCCCTTATCCACACTTGCTATGATTAAAGGGAATGGGCTAACTCCATCCCCTTTGGTTCATTAGAAGAATTATATCAAAGTGATTATGGATATATTTGTTGTTATGAATTTATAATTTTTTATCAATCATCCTTATTAAATTATCACAAGAAATTAGCAACAACTTTTATTTACTATAACTGCTACCCGTCATGAGATTATCTTAACAAACTAATTTTTATATTGCCATGTGTTAATGTATTTTCCATGTAAAGGTCTTACATTGTTTGTACCCCAGTCTTATATAAGGGCCAGCAAACGGGTATAATTGTCTGCTTATCTCTAATCCTTCATGTTCACAGCTATACTCGTATGGCTTAGAGTAACTCGTCCATATGAATTTTAGTCTATTATATGATTCCTCATGTTCAATCTCTGTGTTGATAAGTAATAATTTGAAGATAATATATAAGGTTGATATTGAGGTATCACAAAGAGTTCAATTTGCTTTCGTAAATAGAGACACGCCAGAACTCTTGGTGAGCCAGGGTTAATTATACTGATTTCTTAACGGAAGTTGCTTTCCTATGATGGTGTTACATCAGTTCCCCGCTTAATTTCTTCAACCTCGCTGAGTAATCTCATTAATTTTACTTCAAAGGTGAACTTCAAAGTTCAATCTAGTTGTTCCTTTACCCCGAATTGTCTCCCTAGCTACATGTCAAATCATTTTGCAGTAATACCATGAATCCACAATCCATCCCACCGTGTAAGTGAGATGAAATGTAAAGAAATTAATCTAAAAATTTAAAGATTAAAAAAGAAAATGAAAGAAAGGGACTTAAAACCAAAAAGCATTGGAATCACTCAAAAAATAACTTTCAATTATTTTGCATTAAAAACACGTGATGGAAACTAACTTAAAACTTAAAGCATTTGAAATATTAGGAAGCCCTAGAATTACTTAAAACAAAGGAACTGGAAACACTTGCATGAAAAGTATTTATACCTAAGAAGCATTAGAAACACTGGAAAGAAACGAAAATCAAGCCAAGAAGCACCAGAATTTCTTGAGGAAAAAAAAAAGTCGAAACTAAAAACCCATAGAAACACTTAAAGATAAAGAACTTTAAGTTATGAAGCATTGGAAACATTTAAAAGAATGGAACTTGAAGATTGAAGTGTACTGGAAGTATTATAAAAAAACAAGACCTTGTTACTTAGAAATACGGAAACTCCCTG
>NC_090746.1:97162241-97172241 GCF_036898095.1 Palaemon carinicauda
TGCATTTCCTAACTTTGTCTAATTTTTGGGGATTTATACACAATTTGGCAATTATATTTTTATCATTGTAATAATCATCATTATCATTATCACCTTCTTTTAAGAAAAAATCCATTGGTTTATGCTTATTACCTCCGCCAACGAAGTTGGAAGGAGGTTATGTTTTCGCCCCTGTTTGTGTGTTTGCTTGTGTTCATGTTTGTTTCTGATCAGCTTCCTGGGCACAGTTTTAATTGTAGTCATGAAACTTGCATGGATTAACTGTTATGTAAAAAGCAGGAAAGGATTAATTTTTTGAAGGTCAAGGTCAAAGCTCAAGGTCAAGGTTAAGCAAAAGGTCGAGAAATAAGCTGCCCCGGAGGTGGTCTGCGCTCTAATGAGTGCCTCTCTAGTTTTTAGTGTGAATGATTTATATATTTGAACTATAACACTATAACTAGCGTTAGTTTTTAAGTCACATTGTACTCTTTATGAGTCCTTTTAGGAGTCTATAATTTTTCTCATTGTATGAGTCGAGGGCCTACTTAGGCATCCATTTTACCACAATTTTATCATTTAGACCTTCGATGACTATAGACACGACCTGAACTGCTATACCGCATCCTATTCACAATTCAGTCTACACGTCTACGGACTTTTATTGCCTCTTTCCTTCACTTTTGAATTCGAAGGTAAGGCGACATTTGGTTGGGCTACTCTGTTCTTGACTTTGTCTTTCTGAGGCAGTTATGGTCAAAGTCCTTGTATCACATTGTAGGTAATGTATAAAGTTTCTTGTAAAATTTTAAAATAGAATTATGAAAATGTTAAAGGAAAAAAAAAGGGTTTTACCTTATTTGTAATTGTTTATTTTTGAAGATGAAATTTCATTAAATTGATTATGAATGTTTTTTTTTTTTTTTTTTTCGAATGTGGAACATTTACAAAATTTAAAAAGAAAAAATTACGTCTAATGTTTAGTCAAGTCAGTTAGAGTCAGGAGCTAAAGGAAGCGACTCGAAGAGTGTCACTCATGTAAATTGATTACTTTTATATGCAGTCGATGACTGCCCTAATTGTGTGCCGTAACCTTGTGATAATAAAGTCATCTCAAGTTCAACATTTTTGTGTCTCCAATGGAATCTAATTTGGACTGACGTAGCTAAGTGCTTGAACATTATGACCGTTTTCCTAACGTCTTGATAATTGTTAGCTTACCTGTCAATCACAACCTAAGGCTGTACGGGGAACTGAATACTGTATAGTGATACTGACATAGAATAAATAATATTCACCCGTGATCAACAAACATCTTCTACACATATTGTACGGCCTGTTACTCTAAGTCCCAGAGCTATTTTACATGTCTTATTTAACTACTCCTACTAGCTATTTTGGGCTGCGTTATATGTTGTATTTCTTGCATAAACAACAATGGAGGGATTTTTGCTAATGTATCATGTTTCTTTTTCAACGAGGCAATGTAATGGTGCTGGCCATTCACTTGAAAGACAACCTATGGATTTTTTTAATTCTACTCTTAGAGGAGATATTAATTCTGTTTATTTCTCTTTGGATATATCCTTGACTTTACTATTGAGCATTTGCTTCTTACTATCATTACTCATTACATCATTCCCATCTTTGTCGCCATTAGTATATTTCAATGCTGGACAATTTTTATAGTGCCGTGAGACTTGTTCATGTATTGGTTTCAAGAGCCAATTTTCTCCTCTGTTCTCTGTTGATCTAATTTATTATATACTTTATAGTCTTTATTCTCATTAGTAAGGTCTTTGTCTCATTCACTCTTCAGCCAATTATCCTCGCTGATCTTCAAATAATGCTTCATCACTCCAGTTTAGGAGTTGCTATAATCCTATATCCTGTGGAGTCATCTTCCCCCCCCCCCCATCTTCTACGAAGTGTGTATAGCTTACTATGTTTACTCTTGCTTGTTTCATGGTATATTATCTTTCCTTGGGCTCTGAATTCTTCACCCCCCAATATTCTATTGTTCCCGCCTAATTACTGTCACTAACCAGGTGTTTATGAATATAATTTCAATTCCTTTTTTTACGCCTATTCTTTACCTATGATGTCTTTCATCTCTTGGTATTTTATTTCTTAGACGGTTATTTTATATTCGTCTTATTTATTATTATTATTAATATTATTATTATTATTATTATTATTATTATTATTATTATTATTATTATTATTATTATGCAAATTCAAATTGGAAATATAAACAACCAAAATTTATCAATAGATCCAAAAGTTAGTTAGATATGGTTTGCAGAACAAACGGCGATGGATTTCCTATTTCATTTACTGTAAACACAAAGCTTCCTAAACAAAAATCATAACTCACCAAGAGGAAGATTTTCCATGAAGTTTTAACGGAATTACTGAGCAATAAATTTCACACTATTTAGCACTATAGTCAATTTCTTTTAATGACGCAGATTTGCACCGACTCGCAGCGGTGCCCTTTAAGCTCGGAAAAGTTTCCTGATCGCTGATTGGTTAGAATTATCTTGTCCAACCAATCAGCGATAAGGAAACTTTTCCGACCTAAATGGGCACCGCTGCGAGTCGGTGCAAATCTACCTCGCTAAAAAAATTGACTATAGGTAGTTGTTTTCCCTTTGAAGGCATGTATCTCCCATTACACGCTTCTTCCGGTTTATGCTTTAAGTGTGTGCTATTCTCTTCTTTTCCGGTGCTTTTTCTCAAATACTTGGTCTGTTTGAGCTGATGTAATAAATTCACCCTGTTTAAATACTCTCTCTCTCTCTCTCTCTCTCTCTCTCTCTCTCTCTCTCTCTCTCTCTCAATGGTTCCTTTCAACCTCCTTCTTATCTCACTTTTCCTATTAATAAAATTCTCTCTCTCTCTCTCTCTCTCTCTCTCTCTCTCTCTCTCTCTCTCTCTCTCTCAATGGTTCCTTTTCAACCTCCTTCTTATCTCACTTTTCCTATTAATAAAATTCTCTCTCTCTCTCTCTCTCTCTCTCTCCTCTCTCTCTCTCTCTCTCTCTCAATGGTTCCTTTCAACCTCCTTCTTATCTCACTTTTCCTATTAATAAAATTCTCTCTCTCTCTCTCTCTCTCTCTCTCTCTCTCTCTCTCTCTCTCTCTCTCTCTCTCTCTCTCTCTCTCTCTCTCTCAATGGTTCCTTTCAACCTCCTTATATCACTTTTCCTATTAATAAAATTCTCTCTCTCTCTCTCTCTCTCTCTCTCTCTCTCTCTCTCTCCTCTCTCTCTCTCTCACACACACAATGGTTCCTTTCAACCTCCTTCTTATCTCACTTTTCCTTTTAATAAAATTCTCTCTCTCTCTCTCTCTCTCTCTCTCTCTTCCTCTCTCTCTCTCTCTCTCTCTCTCTCTCTCTCTCTCAATGGTTCCTTTCAACCTCCTTCTTATCTCACTTTTCCTATTAATAAAATTCTCTCTCTCTCTCTCTCTCTCTCTCTCTCTCTCTCCTCTCTCTCTCTCTCTCCTCTCTCTCTCAATGGTTCCTGTCAACCTCCTTATATCACTTTTCCTATTAATAAAATTTTCTCTCTCTCTCTCTCTCTCTCTCTCTCTCTCTCTTAATGGTTCCTCTCAACCTCCTTCTTATCTCACTTTTCCTTTTAATAAAATTCTCTCTCTCTCTCTCTCTCTCTCTCTCTCTCTCTCTCTCTCTCTCTCTCTCTCTCTCTCAATGGTTCCTTTCAATGTCCTTCTTATCTCACTTCTCCTTTTAATAAAATTCTCTCTCTCTCTCTCTCTCTCTCTCTCTCTCTTTTTTTTTTCTCTCTCTCTCTCAATGGTTCCTTTCAACCTTCTTCTTATCTCACTTTTCCTTTTAATAAAAATTTCTCTCTCTCTCTCTCTCTCTCTCTCTCTCTCTCTCTCTCTCTCTCTCTCTCTCTCTCTCTCTCTCTCATACACGCACCGACACAAACTCTCATGCGCATAAAACTGCTGGCATATTTTACCAAGATCTATTACTCGAGTATTTGAATCCCATGTCGCAAAGGTCATAAGTTAGGCACGAAAACATATCATATCGCAATTTTCTCAAAATGGATCACCTTCCTCCACCACATTCGTTCGATCAGAGAAGAAAGAAGGCGAGATTTTACGAGAAAGTTTCACGTTTGGTGTTTTGTTACAGTAGACTTAAATGGATATAGAACAATGTGAGTTTCACATGTTCCTTACTCATCTTATCCATGATAGCCTTTATACTGAAATAATCACATACATGATATACATAGTCATTATTCGCCGAGCTGTAGTTTTTTTTTTTTCGGGGGGGGGGGGGGGGGGGATGCTGACTATATGAGAAAAGCAGCTGGCCCATTGGAAACGTCCCTGTCTGGAAATCCTCGTACTGGGGTTCGAGTCCCACTCAAACTCGATAGTTTCTTTAGCGTCTGTAACGTCACCATCCTTGTGAGCTAAAGATGAGGGGTTTATGGGAGCCTACAAGTCTACCTACTGAGTCATCAGCAGCCATTGCCTGACCCTCCCTGGTCCTAGCTTGGGTGAAGAGTGGCCTGGTGCTGATTATATGTATATATGGCCAGTCTCTAGGACATTGTCCTGCTTTCTATGGCAGTGTCCTTGTCCCCTTGCCTCTGCCATTCATGAGTGGCTTTAAACCTTAAACCTTTGGTGCAGAATATAATATTTAGGCGAAAAAGACAGAACTGGGAAGCTGAGTAGCTAGAACTGAGACAAAGACTGGGGAAGGATAAGGTATCTATTAAGCCAAGCAGAAGGTTACAATAGCTTCCTGTTATCATTGGAGCTGCAATCACGGGCTGAAAAATGTTACGGTCGAACGTGCTATTACTATTCCAGTTAGCAAGAGATGAAGGACTCCGGAAGATTATAGGGGCTGTCTGCTGAGTCTCCAGCAAACCATTACCTGTCCATTCTTTTCCTTAGCATGAGTAGAGGAGGTTGATTATAGTTTTGCATTTGCTGTGTCTAGAATATATCCTGTGCCGCTCATAAGTAAGCTTTAAACCTTCAAACTTTTTAAATAGGAAAGTCTTTCTTGAAGCTGTTGGATGAACTCATAAATTATACACAGAACTGAGGAGTGTTGGTGGCTGTAGGTCCAATACAGCAAACATCGGAACATGGGAGAAAAGTAAATATAATGCAAGAAAAGAGCTTTTTTGCCGTTTTTAGGCGTGGGGACGTAAAAGTAGTTGTAAGAAGTTCCCTGACTAGTTTGATTATGCGAAATTTTCGTTAATACCCGGAAGTTAGATGTTTTAGTAGTTATATTTCTGTATAACTAAACAGGCGCTTCAGTTACTATTTCGCTATAAAGTTCCTTTTATATTTTTATGTAAAATTTTCTTGTTTCATGGTGCAATCTAACTGTAGAGGCATTGAACTATAAAGCTCTATATTGAATAAGAATCCCGAGTCAACATCAGTCAGCCAATTGAATTCGTAAGGACTGTGAATTCTCAAAAGAATCACGGCGAATATGGAGATTCAAAGAATATTTGTTTTATACAATTGGTATTTGATGGACTTTAACGTTGAACAATAAAACTGTAAAAATTGTGAAGATGTAGAACTACACTATTTAAAAAAATAGTAATTTGAAATGGAAATTATCTGTAAAAATATACTGTTCTCTGTCTTATTTCAATAAAATACGGACGACCGTAATTTTACCCTACTTGTTATTATCTTTTACGAGTTGGTGACCGTAATATCCCTTCTTTTACGTCAATATATCTGTTTTTAAAACGTTAAATGCCTGGCAACATTTACTCCAAGATTTTTACCGTTTTTTACGGCAAATTTTAACAGGGCATCATGAGCGTGGACAAGTATTCTGTGTTCACAAAATTAGTAATTCTATTTTATTTCCAGCTAAAAAGGCTAGATTCTGTAATTAAATTCTGTAATATCAGCAAACTGAACGAAATCAGTCATGCAGTGAAAAGGGACTGATGTATTATAGCTATCTCCTCCCAATCCGGCAGACACCCGCGAAGAAGCCAGAGTCACAGATTCGATTAAGACTATGTAATCAATTTCTTACGGTGTTTTGATGGTCGACATACTTTATCAGAATACGTTTCTGTAGGACATGAACCTGCATATAAACAACGCACTCAGGATGGAGAGAGAGAGGAGAGAGAGAGAGAGAGTGAGAGAGAGAGAGAGAGAGAGAGAGGAGAGAGAGAGAGAGAGAGAGAGAGAGAGAGAATTTTAATAAAGAGATACTAGGAGGAGCTTGAAAAGAACCATTCACAGGCTTAAAAGACCTTCATGAGTAAACAGTTTAAAGAAATATTGGGAGATTAGGTACCAAACCACCTTTTTATAAAGTTAAATAATTTACTATGGAAAGTTTGTTAACCAGCAAAAGTATATCAGTAGCAAATAATGGAAAGACAACAGTTAGAAATATAATATTTCCCTTTTAAACGCAATTCCCTCTTCCACGTCAGAGCATTTCCTCATCAAACTCTAATAATTGGAAAGAAGGTCAAAGAGAATTCATATAGCTTGGCCTGTAACGAAGGAAGCTGCTTCGGGGTTCCGCCATTATTGAAGGAAGATTGAAAGCAAATTGAAGGATATCAGAGAGTATTAGGCCCATCCCCCAGACAGATTAATAGAGCAGCGGGAACCCGAGATGTCTATTTTCTAAATACTTTCCTTGCAGTGATTGGAGGAGAGCTAAAATTACCAAAGTTTTTCATCCGGAAGTTGAGAAGACGAAAATTTTCTCAATCGAACTAAGCGTGTATGATTGCTTTTGCTCGTTTATACGGAATCTTGGAGAACGGGATTGGTGTATTTTAATCCAGCCAGAAACATTCATTATAGATATATATATATATATATATATATATATATATATATATATATATATATATATATATATACACACATATATATATATATATATATATATATATATATATTCATGTATATATCCACTCAAATGTATATGTATATATATATATATATATATATATATATATATATATATATGTATATATATATATATATATATATATATATATATATATATATATATATATACATATATATATGAATATATATATATATATATATATATATATATATATATATACATAATATATATATATATATATATATATATATATATATATATATATATATATATATATATATATATATATATATATACAAATATATATAGCTGTACTGATATAAAAACAATTATATGTTATTATGACTTGAGAAGATGCTTCGAAGTGTCAAACTTATAATTAATTGATTCATTCAGATATTTGCCCCACATTATATAAATATATTGATCATTTATTGTATCATTTATCTTACCTTTCTTCAAGAAGAGGGAAAATAGGGTGGGAGGTCCTTTTGTATTCAATAGGATGTCCACTTATTTGAAACTGTTATCAATTATCAGAGTTATTTTGTGCATCATCGCCCAGATGATTTTTATGCTTTAAAAAATAAGAATCCTTATTTCAATAGGGAAAGTTTGTAACAACTTGTTTATTAGAAGTATAATTTTTTTATAATTACTATTGTTATATATTTTTTCTTATGAAATCTGACATCATTCACTCAGTATGTTTATTTATATAAACTAGTGAACCCTCGTCTGTTTTCCAACAATTAGATGCAGGATTTTTTCCGCATTTTTTAAAACGAAACTCTAATCTTCATGCTGGTATACTTACCCAAAGAAACTTGAAAATGACATGAGTTATCTTTTGCCCAACAAATCTCTTTGTACAGATTCAAGCCTAGGACCACTTATTCCAGGTCATCCAATTGGTACCTTGATCATTGATTGTAAATCCAAAAAGAAGGAAAACTAGGAATATTCCAGTCCTCTCAGGTATGGATACAATTACTTTGAGACACAATGAAGCTAAAAACAACTGGGGGGAGTGTTAGATGAAGCTCAATATTGATAAACCTCTGGCTAATTTTAAATGAAGCAAAGTAATGAGTTTTAAGCGGCGTAGACTTCAGACTACTGAAACACGAATACTGGACTTGAGGAAACAGTCTATCTTTTATATCATTCGCAGATAGTAAAGGCTGCAATGAAAAAAAACGCAGCCAAAGGAAAAAAATGGGATTATCTTTAGGTTTCTCATTACCAAGGTGAACCATGCGATGATATCATTTATTGAGCACTTTGAGATCGTAGAAATACTAATCTGTAAATAAGTATTTGATCTATATATTCTACACATCGGACGAGATGAGATCATGATGAGGGGTAGATGGAGATGGTTTGGACACGCTCTTCGCACTCCCCAAGAGAGATTAGTTCACCAACCATTTAACTGGGCTATACAAGGCACTAGAAGAATTGGAAGACCCAGGCCTACATGACTGAGAACTATGAAGCACGAAGTAGGAGATGATGAATGGAGAAGTATTGAATTAAAAGCTCAAGATAAAGACTACTGGCGAAATCAAACCGAGTCCCTTTACCTCAATGGACGTAGGAGGAGATGATGATGAGGGTTCTACACATGATACATTTCCATCACGAGAACTTTCAGTCGCTCTCAACTCTTTATCAAAAACATCAATACCCACCAAACTCTACAACGATTCTATTAAAAGGTTTCCTATGTTTATGGGAGATATACACAGGTTTTCCTTATCACCTGTAATCTACACGCATTTCCCAGGGAGGCCTATAGTCACTGAGTGCATTCTCATCACTAAAGGTAATCTTTATTACTCTATAAAGTTCCATTAGTTTTATCCACCCTGGCTGGAATTGAAATCGGGATCTAAGTCTCTGGTGGAACCAATCAAGCTACAGCGACTCATCTTTATATATGAAATGACAGTATGAGAGTCAGTAGCTGCAGATCAGACAGGAGAACGATTCAAAACATAATAAACTCAGAATTAATTAAAAAAGATTCCTCAGAATATAAACACATATATATACATACATATATATGCATATTTGTGTTCTTGTCTATATATACACATATATATGATTTCCAAACATATACGCTTTCCCTATCTCTTACAATTGATTATAAGTGTTGCTTTCCCATTATAAGACCCAATGCTACAAAGTATTCAATAAGATTTATTCTAGCTATGATCAGATTGTGGAATGATCTTCCTATTACTGTATGTTAGTTCAATCGACGGATATTCAGAAGTTCATATATATATGTATATATATATATATATATATATATATATATATATATATATATGTATATATATATATATATATATATATATATATATATATGTATGTATATCTATATATATATATTCATATATATATATACATATATATATATGTATTTATATATATATGTATGTATATATACATATATATATATATATATATATATATATATGTATATATATATATATATATATATATATATATATATATATATACATATATATATATATACATACATACATATATATATATATATGTATATATATATACATATATATATATATTTATATATGTACTGTATATATATATACAGATATATTTATATATATATATATATATATACATATATATGTGTATATATATATATATATATATATATATATATATACAGTACATATATATATATAAATATATATATATATATATATATATATATATATATATATATATATATATATATATATATATATACATATATACATCGTCTTAGTGGTATCTATAAGTCAAAAACAATATTTTTACAGACAAACAAGACTACAGTCAAGTTACAGGAAAAAGTTAAAATGCATTTATAATTTTCATTTTAATAACTGTTACCGGCAAGTGTTTCGAATACTTTTTTATTTGACTTTTTATCGTGGAAGCAATAGGTTGACCTATGAAATTACACATCAGCTTAAAGGCTATGGAGGTGAAAATTGAAATTACACACTTATTTGCAAACTTCGAAATTGGTTCAGGAAACTTTGTTAAATGTAAATTGTAATATTGTTTGAAAGAGAACATT
>NC_090746.1:97189741-97197241 GCF_036898095.1 Palaemon carinicauda
ATATATACATAAATGATAACATTGGGTGCGAGTATACATGATATGGATCAAACAAATATGAAAACAAAAGTGTGTAGTAATCATTTCGACGTTACTATCGGCACAACGCTATTGGTCAATAAACAATACTCCCTTCATTTTTTGTATCCAATTTAAATTAGTAGATCTAGTGACAACAACAGATTAACTCATCGACCATATATATTATTTAAGGGTTTCAGGTTTTCTTAAGAAATTCAACCTTTGTAATTGGACAACACAAGTGGTTTAAAGGTTTTAAAGGCCGCTCATGAATGGCAGAGGCAAGGGACAATACCCTAGAGACTGACCATATATCTATATGACCAGCGTCCGAGCCATCTTTCAACCCAAGCTAGGACCCAGCAGGGCAAGGCAATCGCTGCTGATGACTCAGTAGGTAAACTTATAGGCTCCCCTATCCTTAGCTCACAAGAAACTATCTTTTTTTGAGAGGGACTCGATCTCCCGTCCAACAGATAGCTAGGCGTGGACGTTTCCATTTTTTTTTTCTTTTTCTGAAGTCATTAAACCAATTATGCAAATTATCAAAAATGAATAAATGATGAATTAGTAAATCAGTGCATACATATGTTAACATATATATTCAAATAAATAAATAGCCAAATAATGGCCGAAACAAATTGTAAAGAAATAAAGATTTCTGGACTGAAAGATTTAATGCTACTTACTTTTCATATGTGTCGTGGAGCCAATCCATCTGGAACAGAATTGTAAACAATGAAGACGACTCGCCGAAAGAGATTTTCCAAGACTAGACTTCTAAGGATGCGCCATTATTAGGGGCACCCGATTTGTGTGGGCTACCATGACGGTTGGGCCTTCCGGGATAGAGGTTGGGTGGTAGCGTTAGACAAGAGATATGGGGTTGTCCAATACCTTGGGTGGGGGTTTAAGTTGGGATAAGAAAATACACGAGAAACAGATGAAGGTAAACATACCAAGAGAGAGAGAGAGAGAGAGAGAGAGAGAGAGAGAGAGAGAGAGAGAGAGAGACAGACAGACAGACAGATAGATAGATAGACAGACAAACAGAGAGAGAGACAGAGAGAGAGACAGAGACAGACAGACAGACAAACAGACGGAGAGAGAGAGAGAGAGAGAGAGAGAGAGAGAGAGAGAGAGAGAGAGAGAGAGAGAGAGAGAGAGAGAGAAACAGACGGAGAGAGAGAGAGAGAGAGAGAGAGAGAGAGAGAGAGAGAGAGAGATTTACATCCTTATTTCGTGTCGACACCACCCACAGAGATCCATGATAACACAGTCCAAGGACGTATCAAGATAATAATTTGCGATCGACAGGAAATTTATTATTTAATCAGCAATTGTTAAAGACATTCTCTTCTAAGAAAAGGCTTCCTATACCCTTTATTAAAGTACGCTGTGTTTATTGCATATCATACATTAACTATGGTTTAGTGGTATGCTTAGAGAGATTCATAATCATACAAATATGTGTTTTAATTAAATAATAAGAATACCAGATGTATATAGAAAAATAAATTGTAATTACAAAGACATTATTAGATGGATTCATAAAAGCATTCTCAAAGAATTATCACTTTCTAATAAGTATGTTCATGTGTATATATCTAGATTCGTTTGCAATTTAAGGGATAGTTCAATACAATCATTTGAATAAACATTTTGACTCGAAAGAAGTATACATAGACACACACACACACACACACACACACATATATATATATATATACATACATATATATAAATATATATATATATATATATATATATATATATATATATATATATATATATATATATATATATATATGCAGTATATATATCTATATATATATATATATATATATATATATATACATATATATATATATATATATATATATATATATATATATATATATATATATATATATATTTATATATATATATATATATACACACACACACACACACACATATATATATATATATATATATATATATATATATATATATATATATATATATATATATGCGTTTGTGTACGCGTTTGTCTAAATATATTCACAGTGTAAAATTATAACTATATATAGTATATTTAAATGCATGTGCATATAAATGTATGCATATATGCGTATATACATTCATAGGTATTATATATATATATATATATATATATATATATATATATATATATATATATATATATATATACATATATATATATTTATATATGTATATATATATATATATATATATATATATATATATATATATATATATATATATATATACCTCCATATCTTGATTTAATATTGGATGTTTGCTCATGGGTCTTGATGGAGTATATTGAGTTGGTGAATAAAATAAAAAAACAAATAAAATTTTATAAATGAAGTCTGATCGAGGCAACTTCATCAGCAACAGATGTCTATATAAAAAAAGTTCCTAAGAAAATGATCATCCATCAAGGATAGTTTGGCATTCTAAAATCATTAAAGACTAAAATGATTTATTGCATCATAATTTCAGGGCTGGTATTCAACCGGTTCCCATTTTAGCTAATCAGCAACAAACAACCGTGTACGAAGGTAATATCAGCTTGAAGAGAAATGAGCAGACGATTTCTAAATACTCAGACATTATCAATCTCGAGATTTAATTATGAGTTGAATGAAAACAGAATGGGGGTTAATATATCACTGGAAATCATCACTGATACATCTTGGACGTTTTCAGTAATTATAATTCATTTTGTAATTTACTCAAATATTTATGAATTTTATTATGCAACCTCCTTGCCAAATTTTTAAGCATCGGAAGTCTACACATAAAGAGCTGAAATATCTTTAGCGAAATACATTTTATGGATTAATCCCATCAACATAATAAAACGAATTGAATTATTTTACAGACAAAATTAAATCTAAAGGGCATCCCAGTAGTAACTATGATTCTAGCAGAGCTTTGAAACGAAGTATTGTGGTCCTTTAGGTCTTTGAAATAAAGTAACAATGATACAAAGTTTCCATAAACTAAACCCACTAAAGGATCCGGAATTTCACTCGATTTGTTTCCTAACACATTAAACTTCTATGGCGGGATCGTGGGTGTTACCAGAGGGAAAAGTAACATCTTTGTAGAGTTCGGCACTTAAGTATAGAAAGTATTGTATATGGAAAACTCAGGGGATATGTAAGACGTCCGAGATTGATGGTCAAGGAGTACCTATGCATTTACAGTGTACACACAGCACGTCTTTTAGTGACAAAAGCGCGGTCGACTCCTTCGGTAGGGACTCTTTGAGGATTATTCGGTGGACAACAGGAACCCATCTTTCAGGATCAGTGCTCAGTCAGTCAGAGAGGATTTGGAGACACATCACAGCAGATTTTATTTTTAGATGAATTGAAGTGTAACAAGGAACCTTTCCGTTTGGCCTGTAGGTGTTCTGTATCCTTTGGGCAACGTCGGTAGATCTTCTTCCTTTGTGTTTACCTACCGAGGGATTGGCAGGAGATGATCTTCCACATTTAAGAAACACTTTGTAAATAGGAAAGAACACATCTGAATTCATCTTTGAGATAGATATATAGACTGATAGGTGGAGAGGTATATGAGCAGGTTAAGTATATGCTGTATGTATTATCCATCACAAGGTAGAAATAGTGACTGTTTTTAAGAACTTGTTAAGAACTTAATGATTTGTCTTAATATATTAATTCTGAACCAATTTTGGCTAAACATTCTGATCATGATGGGTTCAAATAGTAGTTATTGGTAGTTAATGATTGGCAAGTTTATCAAGTTACTGAATTACTGCTGGTATTTCCTACTGAAATGACAGCAAATGCATGGAGTCTATCATTGTCAAACTTTATGATAAATAAATTTAATAAATTTTGTTCGGAATACCAATGAGAAAATTCTATTCGTTCTTTGCTAATTTTCTAAGAAGTTTTCGAAGCTTAGTAAACTTTGTTCTTTTCCATTTATAGAACTATTCCTTTTGTAATTTTCAGGCGCCTTATATAAGTTCGTATTACGTGTAATTAATTGCGAAAATAAGGAAAACTACAGAAGGTAATTTCAATCGCCTGATTGAAAATTACAATAGTTCCCTCACTATGTCATAAAGTGATTTATAATATTCCTATTCCAAGAGATAACATTTCTTTGGAAATTTTACACTATGAAAGTTACTTATGAAAAGGGGTTTTTATATTTTTCAGGAACTACCAGCTCAAAAACATTCAACTGGAAAGGAGATTTTACTGCACGTAACCACTAAACATAAAATCTTTGAGCTAAATTGCAAAGGTTTTGGAATAATTTTTTTTTTTTTTTTTAGAAAAGTCGTATTTTCATTGAGTGGAAAATGTATTTAAAAAATTACGAAACTACAGTGAAAACAATCGGAAAACATATTGTTGATAATGCCTTTCAAAAAATAAATATTTAAAAAATAAACAGAAAAAAAAATAATCAGAAAAGGGTAACTCGTTAAAGGGGAAATTTTATCATTTGAGGATTGAAGTGTATTAATTTACACTATTCTCATATTTCACAAAAAACTAACGATTGAAAATGATCATTCTATTGGAAAATTACAAACTCCACCAGAGGTAAATTTCCTAAAAGGAATCTTGGAAAATATTTACTTGTTTGTAAAGAATGTCAGACAGAAACTCACCTAACCGAAGAAATTTACTCTACCTATTTCAATTTTTTTTTTTTTTTTTTTTTTTTTTTTTTTTTGGCCTGCTTACTAACATGGATATGAATGTTTAGAAAACTTTCTGAGAAAACAGATAGCAAAATACGTGCATCCTAGGAGGGAAAGTAATGTATCAGATATAATACGAGTCTTACAAACGAAGACTCCTTTTTCTTTCAAATACTCTTCTTGGTATGGCTTATCAAAAGAAGACAATATTCACGGGATTGTTTTAGAATTCTATTCTAATTAACATAATCCCCATAGATTGTATATTACATAATGGATTTTTCCTCGGAAATTCTCCTTGATAGATATGCTCCGTGCATTTAAATACCGAACAAGAGACAACATTACAGTTTTATATGGTATATATATATATATATATATATATATATATATATATATATATATATATATATATATATATATATATCTATATATATGTACATATATATATATACATATATATATATATATATATATTTATATATATATTTACATACACATATTTATTTATATATATATATATATATATATATATATATATATATATATATATATATATATATATATATATATATCTATATATATATAAATATAAATATATATATATATATATATATATATATAGACATATATATATATATATATATATATATAGATACATATACATATATATATGTATATATATGTATATATATATATATATATATATATATATATATATATATATATGCATATATATATATATATATATATATTTATATATATATAAATATATATATATATATATATATATATATATATATATATATTTATATATATATATATATATATATATATATATATATATATATATATATATATATATATATATATATATATATAATTCCTAATTACTTTGCTAGAAAAAATATAAGCATGAATATGAATGACTTACTTAAAGTAACAATTAATCATTTTTAATTGGAAAATAAACGGGAAATAAAAGCCATTGTGATGAGTAAGTGTGACCAGCCTTTCAGATTAGAAACAACCTTAATGGGATTCTTAATACTATCAATACTACTAACATTATTACTAAATTATTCTTGAGGATGATGGTAATGCTTATCAACTAACACAGGTGCTCAACTGTATATACTGATATTAATGCTTACTTACGAAAGCGGTAACGAGGGCTTGTGCCTTGTTTCCATGGTAGTTTAATGTGTTTATGGAGGGAGTGATGCGGCAAGTTAGGGAAATAGCGGGACTATAAAGTTCCAAGTTTGTCGAGCAATAAAATGGGATCTCGGTGCATGGTGCGTGGATGGCTGGTATTGTTTGGTTTATAGGGGCGCCTTTGCAAAGGCTATGCCTAAACCTTGATCCTGAATCTGAACCTGAACCTATTTATAGGGGTGCATGGGATAAAAATAAAGATTAAGAATTTTATTAATAATTTTGTTATACATACACATACATATACCAAGGCACTTCCCCCAATTTTTTTTTTTTTTTTGGGGGGGGGGGGGTAGCCGACATCAACAATGAAACAAAACAAAAAAGGGGACCTCTACTCTCTACGTTCCTCCAGCCTAACAAGGGACTCAACCGAGTTCAGATGGTACTGCTAGGGTGCCACAGCCCACCCTCCCACATTATCCACCACCCCACATTATCCACCAATTTTGTTATGGTACAGGTAAAATAAGCCTAATTATAATGATAAGTATAAGCTTACAAGCTTTGCACCTATGTTTAATAGAGTGCCAGCAAACTTATTTTGCGGAGTGAGCAGTTAGGAACGATGAACCAGGTCCACTTTCAAAAGACTGTTCATGACGTCACCGCTTGAACTAAGTTATTTGCTATTATCTGGTTTCAAAAGACCGAGTTATTTGCATTTCAAATTCAGTAAGACATTTAAAAACTCAAAATGGTAAAGGTATGACTGTTACTATAGTGTTCTGAAATATTTATCATTATTTTGAAAATATCATCGAGACTAATGGCAAGTTAAAAAAATCTTCTTGTACATTTTTTCAGGAAAAATTGAATCTGAAAAATATTAATCTACACGAAAACAAAATTGACAAAAGCAAAACAAAAGATAAATTTCTGACTGTTGAAATTATTGGTGTTGTGAGTATTATGAATAAAAGGATTAGGAATCATTAAGAAATAATGTAGGAAAAATGTTATATACTTGAAAAGACCATTCATGATTACACAATAAATATTGTTAACAACAGCTAACTTGGAAGAATAAGATGCTGAAAAGTTTATGGAAACTTGATCATTCTAGGAAAAAGAGGGAAAACCATAACAAAGAGATCTAGAGTGATTGATGCAGTTTAAGAAAAGAGGTGACTGTTTTAACAAAACCTTAAAACGGTTCAGGAGAAAATCCTCTGCAAGTAGAGGTAAAAGAACGAAATCTCTCAGAGCTTAGAAACTGGTAACTAAAGAAAACTGACAACATATGATTCACAACATAAAAATCAACAACATAAAAACAAACTGGAAACGCAAAAAGTCACTAACCAAAGACAGAAATATAAAAACTGAAACAGCATTCGTAACGTAGAAATAACTAGCAAGATAAAAATACTTACTGCTACTTAATAGTTTACAGTATATAGGACATATCTGTTTTGACGCTGTTACTGTTCTTAGAATGATATATTGTTAATTTATTCTCATCATTTATTTATTTCCTTTCCTCACTGGGCTATTTTTCCCTGTTGGAGCCCTTGGGCTTATAGCATCTTGCTTTTCCAACTAGTGTTGTAGAT
>NC_090746.1:97207241-97214741 GCF_036898095.1 Palaemon carinicauda
ATTCCTCGTAGGTTTGCTTAGTATTGTGAGGTGGACAAGTTCTTTTACTCTGAAGATAATTCACATTCAGTTATTACGTTATTTTTGAAAAGAAGAAAAGGAAAGTAAAAAAATTATCATAATTCAATAGTCAGATATAAAGTTAAAAAGAAAAAAACCGTAATTTTATTCGGTAACTCTCCATAAAAAAAAGTATACTGATCACAGACGTATTTCTGTAAAATAAAGGGGACCTTAATTTTACCCTACCTTGTTAATATCTTTTATGGGTTGGTGACCGTAATACCTCTCCTTTACGTCAATAGATCCGTTTTTAAAACGGTAAATGCCTGGCAACATTTACTCCAAGATTTTTATCGTTTTCCTATGGCAAATTTTTAACAGTATATGGTTTAGGACAAAATGTATTAGTTTTCTTTTAGCAGTAAAAGAAGAGGACTCTGATAATGCCAACACCTGCCTATTGCGAATAGAAAGGTAAATAGTACAGTACTATTAGCTGTTTTATTTAGCTAAAACATATAGGTTTAGATTGACAAACTTAAACCTTGAGATATATAGAGTTGACCTGGGGTATATTCATCTAGCAACTCCCAAAAAATCCTGTGGTGGGTTTTTGATTTATGGCCACAAAATGGCAGCCACCTTGAATCAAAAAAAAAAAAAAAGAAAAAAAAAAGGTAAATCTAAATATGTCATTTCAAAAACGCCTTATTTCTTACTGTATGATAATGGTAGCAGGTATTCTTGTAAATGCTTCCAGTGCTGAATACCACAGTGTGAAATCATAGGAATTTGTTCAAACATAATGACACTGAGAGGAATATTCCCATTAATTTTCAAATGAGATCAAAACAATTTAACTAGGACAAATCAGGACTGGGTCAACATATTTACTTCATTTGGGCTATTTTCTTACTGCAGTTTACAATACACTAGTCTACATTTTGCTTATAAACACAGTCATAGATAACATGCATATAACATCTCGATCAGTTAAGCATAAATCATAGATGTATGTCATAGACACCAGTACTCTAAGAAAATATGAAGAACTGAATATTCCTTTAAAACAAAGCAAAGAATGGGCCTACCTTAAACGGAGCATTAAATTCTTTCTTATTATGCAAACACTTGGGTATTATATAAGCACAAATTTCTACATCTTTATGAATCGCTCAGTATACACACTAGGAATTATATATTATAACAAAAATGAGGACCATACGAATGTA
Source organism: Palaemon carinicauda (assembly GCF_036898095.1). Lineage (NCBI taxonomy): Eukaryota > Metazoa > Arthropoda > Malacostraca > Decapoda > Palaemonidae > Palaemon > Palaemon carinicauda. The sequence continues at coordinate 97,208,477 of NC_090746.1, forward strand.
ATTTACAACAAAACATCGTTATGTGAAGTTTGTTAACAAATACATAGAAGCTATAAAAGATATCTTCATCTTAACCCATAAAGAACTATGCATTGATTACAAAATTAAAACAAATAAGTCCACTCTTTATTAGGTCTATTCAATTATTTCGGATTTTTCTAAAACAGTTGAGAATCTTCTGCATAAACCATGTTATGACGATACTTCTTTAGATTACAATAAGATTTAGAAATAGTATCTGTATAGTCTATGTTTCTTCCTAATGTTTTTGCGCACATGATCGGAATCTTTGAATAATATTTTCTCTCTGTAATTCAAACTGAAGCTTCCAAAATATATCTACCACAAAGTCTTTCAATAATGAGTTAATCCATCATTTCGATCAACTTGGGGTCATCGTTTCGAATTTTTTAATTTTATGCTTTGCTAATCTTGTGAAGATCTACTTTATTCCTTAGCACTCTTTTACTTTTGTAGTCCAACAACTAAATTTACAAAGAGTTCTCAAATCGTTGAGTGATCTAACGTATGAGGAACTCTCCAGTTACCAACATGAGTTTCATAAGGAGGATAAAAGAATATTTATTTCTCGCGTTTTGTGAAACTCCGTTCACGTTATATCTACAATTTATACACACACACGGATATGTATATATATATATATATATATATATATATATATATATATATATATATATATATATATATATATATATATATATATATATCCAACAATTTATCAGAGACAATCAAACACCGTTATTGAAATAGAATAATCCTTAGTTATTTCTTATATTCTCTGAGCATTAAAGATGAACAATTCAACAAGGGACAAGACAAAACTTTGGTGAATTTGCAAGACTATTCGCAATGTGCCCTGGCCTTTCTTAAATACCTACCATCCCGCCCCCCAACACCATACAACGTTGAAGATTGACGGAAGCTGCTTACGTCTGACGGACGAACTTTTTCCATCTGACGCCCCGTAATGGCCCCGACGGTCGTAAAAATTCCCGACTTCTGACATACGTGAGCTTGACCTGTGACCGGAGTTTGAATCTCAAAAATTAGTGTGCGGAATATGCAGCCCCAGACCAGCGTGGCTACTCTGGTCATGCCATTTAACCGCCCCAATTATACATAATTTCACTAATGTTATTCGTAAAATGCCCTTAAATTTTACGTATTCGGTTGCCAACTACCACTAAAACTTCTTACGCGAGCGATCAAGAGCTTATGCGTGAGTATGTGACTTAGCCTTAAAATAAATATGTTGAAAGATACCTTATCTAAATTGATCTAGTCTTACTTATTTTATTGGCATTCCTTATACAAGGTCTGTGTATTCTTTTACAAATCTTGTGCATAGTTTTATTCATTTTTTTACTTAACTTATGCAAAGAGTCATTATGATCTTATGACGTTTTATTCAATCGGGCTTAGCCTTATATAATTGTGACCAAATTTGTGTATTTTAATGACAGGAAATTAAATTTTAGCCATTAGTAAAATATCATTTCCGCCATTTCGATTGATTCATACATCCATCCATTATAAATAGGGATTATGCTATACTATTCTTCTATTATGAATAAATGGGTTATACTACAGTATGCATCGGTTCTAAATAGAAAGATTGTGCTACAATATTTGTACGCTTTAAACAGAATTACGAAAATGTGCTATGGTGTAAAACCATAACATTTTAATTATTGTAGGAATTGATCCCAAAATAAAAGACTGTTTTATCAAAAATGATATTACCTAAACTGACTACTACTTCTTGAGCTTGACTCGATTACAACTTTTAATAACTATTGGCAATAGATTTTGCTTTCTTACTGAACTTACATGAGTGGCCTAACAAGAATTAAGCTGGCTCTTCAAATACGCTTCATGCTGAGGGTACATCCGTAGTGGCCTGGGAACCGAAGTCTGTTTCACTGACATGAAATATTCCGCAATGTATGTTGACAGATTTGCTTCATATTTCTCATTATGTTAATCAGAACGTCCTTTCGACATACCAGCGATGAGCACATGATTGAAATAAAAATAAAACATGGAAGGTTATAAATTAAAATTATAAATTATAATCAAAATACAATATGATCCAAATCTTAATTTATAAAAAAAGACCCTGTATATGTTTATCTGAGATAAACACTAAATATATATATATATATATATATATATATATATATATATATATATATATATATATATATATATATATATATATATATATACATATATATATACATATATATATATATATATATATATATATATATATATATATATATATCATGTATAATAACAATAAATGTAATTATGTATATTACTTTGTTTTTGATTATGGGTTCACTACAGGTACATACCACTAGTTAACCAGTGAAACAGTCCATGAGGAAAAAAAAAAAAAAAAAAAAAAACAATCATTGTAGGCATCCACTTAATTACTTCACTTGAATGAGAGTTTAACAAGTGTCATTTATTCCCCTCGTGTGTCTAACTGACCCGTCTTGTTTAGATTTTGATAAGTTTATGTGTCCCATAAACAAAATGCAAAGCTATAAGGAGGTATTCAGAAGTGCTTACGACCTCAGACAGTTCCTTGATTATGACGTAGTTATTTATTGAATTTATATATATATATATATATATATATATATATATATATATATATATATATATATATTATATATATATATATATATATATATATATATTATATATATATATATATATATATATATATATATATATATATATATATATATATATATATATATATAATATATGTATATATAAATAATAGTCTACAATTAAATTTAAAAAATAATCTATAGAAATAGTCTACAACAACAAAACCTTCTTGATCACTCTACCTGGACACCTGACTCCCAATCTCCCTCCTGATGCAGAAGACAGAAAAGAATCTTACCTGAAAGTAAAGGAAAAGATTTTGTATCAGAATAACATAACAGTCATTAAATGACCTTCACTTAACTTAGCTTAAATGAGGTCAGGTCAGTAAATGTACATTGCAATTTCCCCAAGTTCGAGAGGCCTCTCGCCCGTCACAATTCTTCAACAATATGAAGAAACCGTTGGGATGATGCAGTCGGAAGGAAGCCCACAAGTTGATTTACTGAGTGATGACAACATATGCGCCTAATGAGCAGACCAGGTGCCCCTTGTAACTTTAACGAAACAAAAAAATGACGCAATTGCTGCGAACAAGCCAATTAATATTGAGTGAAAGATGAGATATTTCACATCATTCGCAAGGTGCTTGACTCGCGTTTCATATGATTAAATTCGATATTATCTATTTATTGATATTATCTAGGATATCTATGTATACGTATATATCTTTTTTTTTTAACTTTTATTTAAAATAACAAAATACAATATTTACATTTTGTCAATTAAATAGTTGAACACATGAATTCCTTTGTAACAAGTTTCTTCAATTTTTCCTTATACAAAATTGACGCAAACCATCTCACATAATTTAATCTTCCTCTAAGAAAACCAAGAGTATCATTTTCACTAAGTTTCTGCATACGGCTTATCCATATGCTATACACATAATTACAAATTAGAAGAACTGCTGTGTTCCTATCTTTTTTTACATTTAGTTTTAATGTCTAACATCAAACACGTATATATCACTTATATTACTGTAAAGTAAATTAGATTAAAATAGTTTAATGAAAACACAGCTCCACGTATACTACTAATTTTATCATGACGTGACAAATAATTTGACTCAAACATAAACAAGGACATAATGTCTATACTAAGTAATACTTCTTTCCATATCGGGGTGAAAAATGATAGCATTCATCGTCTCTAGCATGAATAGAATCAAACAACAATAACATTATTGCAAAATTACAGAATGGGAATACTTTATACCTACCAAATAAAGAAAAAATTAAATACATCTTATGTATCGAGATATAAATACAAAAGAATTATTGTATCATTTATTTTCATCATAAAACTATTTAAATATGTACATTATATCTATAGATAACTCAAGGCCTTAATTGTAGAAGATATAGAACAAACATATCATTAGATTTACTTACGGTCTTTACGTTTAATCTAGAAGCAATCAAAATTCTGTCACTTGAAGGGGAATATCAAATCTAGAATTTAGTTTGTAATTGATGCCTTTTTTACCATTACCTTAAAAAAAAAAAAAAAAAAAAGCTCAAAATCGACTGAGTAAGAAGTATTTAGAGGCAGATTCTAGAGAAACTCGAAGTCTATGGAACCTCCATTATAGAGGTTATGATATTCTTAAAGTTTCTCAACTACTTGGGAAGTTCGATGCCCTCATATTAAGCATTGATTATAATTCGAGAGCTTATTTTACCTGTGTTTGATAACTACCATCTAATTTCTTGTGAGTCTAGTCAACATTGTCTCATGTGGACCTGGGTCTGATAGTCATACATACATACATACATACATATACCAAGGCACTTCCCCCAATTTTAGGGGGTAGCCGACATCAACAAATGAAACAAAACTAAAAGGGGACCTCTACTCTCTACGTTCCTCCAGCCTAACAAGGGACTCAACCAAGCTCAGCTGGTACTGCTAGGGTGACACAGCCCACCCTCCCACATTATCCACCACAGATGAAGCTTCATAATGCTGAATCCCCTACTGCTGCTACCTCCGCGGTCATCTAAGGCATCGGAGGCAGCAGCAGGGCCTACCGGAACTGGGTCTGATACTCATAAAAATCGATAATCCTGGAAGACAGAAAGAGCTGTGGGGCTGAGATGTATGCGCAGTCGAAAGGTGACTACGAAATGTTTCCAAAAGTAAGAGAAGGAACTGTGTGTAAAGTTTTTGAATACCTGACATATGATGTTCATCCGTGTCTCTCAAGTTAGGGATCTCTCTCTCTCTCTCTCTCTCTCTCTCTCTCTCTCTCTCTCTCTCTCTCTCTCTCTCTCTCTCTCTCTTAAGTAGCACTATATCGTAAAAGATTAAACTTATTTCAAACATAATTTTATAATGCAAAATTTATGTAATACACAAACAAGCGCTCATTAATGTTGATGTATTTTGTAAACAACAGGATTTTAGAAATGTAACCAAAAATAACCTTGATAAAAAAGTCATTTCAAAGTAGGACATTCGCGAAAATGAAACAGAAAAACATAACGGAAGAATACTAATGAAGAATAACAACACGAACAAGAATCATATCAGCTGGATAAACAGGTTTTGTTTAAGTTTCGTGATCAAGTATGCAAAGAGCAGGGAGGCACGTTATACCGTAGCGTATTTGGCCTCTGGGTGTTTTTATAGGCATCGCCGTGTGAGGAAAGTCAATAGAATTTTAGCCGGGATGATGTAAGTGGTTTATTCTATTTAGAAATCCCATCTGATTCGAGGTGTGAAATGCTAAGAGGCAAAGTCAACAGGTCTTTCGTCACGTAAGTCTTTTTTTTCCATAATTGTCAACAGGTGCCAATATTCAAATAATAATATAATTTATCTCATTTTAGTTCGTTTCATGGAATATTATATTTGAACATGATATTAGAGATATTTACGCGCAAATCATTATATATTTTAATCGTCCAGACCCTGGACTGATAGACATAGGGCATGCGCACTGCTGATGGTTTTCACTGGGGATTTCCTTTCAATCTATTATTGGTATCTTGTTTAATTTCTAACACTATGTTGATCAGAAGGTTGATGAGTCAAACCCTTTATCCTTCTCAGTCAAATTCAAACTAGTATAGAAGAAATATAGTAACTGAAGTCCAATGCATTTGAAACCCATGAATATATACTACTAGAAATATCTTACGATTATTGTAGGAAAGAAATAGTTCAAACGAACAATGTAGGATCGAAACCCACCCCACAAAAAGATTATGTAAATAGTGACAACTTGTGTGTGTGTCTGTACGAGAGAGAGAGAGAGAGAGAGAGAGAGAGAGAGAGAGAGAGAGACCTTGAGATTTAGTGATTTAGTTTTACAGATGATAGGTGAAAAAAAGAGAAAATTGCTCCTGTAACTCCGTCTGGTTAAGTCCTGTGAGTTGTGCTACCGTTTTGCAATACCCATATTCAGCTAATCTTTCTCGTTATTATGCAGCTAGTTTGATACTGTTAGAAAGTCTTTCTGACATTGACATAGATACCGAAGCCTAGAAACTTTTCTCATTACCTATATGATTACATATTTATATTTCAAGGTACTTAACTTTGCTTTGGT
>NC_090746.1:97222241-97234741 GCF_036898095.1 Palaemon carinicauda
ATCTTTCTAAATATTTAGCCCTCATTTTTCACGGGTCGCGTACAATAGCAATATATATATATATATATATATATATATATATATATATATATATATATATATATATATATATATATATATATATTAATCCACTTCACTTCTTATAGCCAATTATACTTTCTATAAAGGAGAAATAGAGAAAAAAATTCTAGAGCTTACGAGAAACCACCTACTCATCTATTACACAAGATAGAATCTCAATAAGTTCCTTTTCGTGACTGATCCGAGTAGAGAAGATTTGATCAAACCTATAGCCTGGGGCCAAAGTAAACACGGTTTTACAATGAAGCCAATCATCTGTGTAAATAACCTCAGTAGAGATACGTTTACGGTACAGAAGACATATGACTGTAAAAATGTTGAGCCTGGGAATTCCCCTTTCCCCATTTTTCTGCATGTGCTCGCCACTTATATGCACAGTTAGTTTTGATGTTCTGTAGATATTTTCACTTCATTAGGAGAGAGAGAGAGAGAGAGAGAGAGAGAGAGAGAGAGAGAGAGAGAGAGAGAGAGAGAGAGAGAGAGAGAGAGACTGACTGACAAAGAGAGAGAGAAAAAGAGAGAGAGAGAGAGAGAGAGAGAGAGAGAGAGAGAGAGAGAGAGAGAGACTGACTGACTGACTGATAGACAAACAGAGAGAGAGAGAGAGACAGATAGACAGACATACAGACAGACATACAGACAGAGAGAGAGAGAGAGAGAGAGAGAGAGAGAGAGAGATACTGACTGACTGACTGATAGACAAACAGAGAGAGAGACAGAAAGACAGACATACAGACAGACTTAGAGTCAGACAGAGAGAGAGAGAGAGAGAGAGAGAGAGAGAGATTATGTCTCAATGTTATTTAGGTATTTCAGAAATGAAAATATTGAACTTTCAGCGACGCAAACCTTTTCATCGGATTAGAATAAAGAGAGAGAGAGAGAGAGAGAGAGAGAGAGAGAGAGAGAGAGAGAGAGAGAGAGAGAGAGAGAGAGAGAGAGAGAAGTTATCTCACTACCCTCCATATTCAGAGACAGATGAAATCAAATATTTCTTCCAAGTCAAAAGCAATGCATATAACAAAAAATAAATTATTGTTAACAGCTTTTGTTCAGACAATGAGTAATTTGACCTTCAGTGCACCAATCGGCCATATTTGCCTATCTCCCTAAATATAAAAGGACTTCTAAGGCTAAGAAGTAGAGAATTTACCTATAAATTAACGTTCGTATCCGAGAACCCTCACCAATATGATTCACTTTCCCTAAAATTACATTATAGTCTCAAACCCTAATCATGTTGTTATAATATTTATCCTTATTATTGATAGTCGAAGAGCCAATTTGGTTTAAATTCTATGAGAATTTAAATATATTTTCCAGAAAAATTCTGACATTAAACAAACAAGCAGATTAGCAAGTAAACGAATATTTAATGAAACCATTTGATAAAAAATAAGTGAACATAACCAAATTATAACCTTCTTTTTGAAGATAATAAGTATCCCTGAATGAATCGTATTCCTCTTTTAGTTTGACGATCAAGGAGTGTCCCTCAACATTTGAATATGTATTTTCAAGCTTAATTTAGTTATTAACAATAAGAAATCCAAAATTAGATATCAAAATCAACCTTTCTTTATAATACAAAAACCAGCTATATTTATATTAAGCTGTCTAATAGACCTTAAATAGAAAATGATAGTATAGAAATATTAATTACAATTTCAAATACATCAAGTGGAAATATTAATATTTCTTATACCCCTCTACTTCTTTTCTGATAGGGCTCTTACAAAATACCTTTCGAAATGATTTAGTTATGAAGATGATGAAAGTTATTTTTAAACCAGTAAAAAATTATCGATAAGGCAACAAAAGGATGATTAGTCTATTGAACAGGTTATAAGTCTTAGGAAAATGTGGCTATTTTAGGATTCATATAAAATAACTGGAAATTCCTAATTGACCTATTATAAAGTATTTAATAATCATTTATAGTACTACGAATACAAAATGAACAAGGCAAGTTAGTTCTGATAGAATTGTCTAAATATTTCTGAACATTTTCCGATACGTTAAAAATTCCTTCACTCCAAATATTTAATGACACAAATCAATACCTATCACAGATTTTTTTTTATTTCTCTTTAAAGGAAATTTCCTCAAAAGACTTGTATTATCAACTTTTTGCATCTAAATCAGAACCATCGAAATATAGATGAGTGGTTTTTATTTGATATGTATCTGATATAAGAAAACTAGGTATGAAAATACGTCACATCATTAAATATATCACTTTATACTGAGGGCAATGGTATGAAATTATAACCAACCAAATAATACACCACAATCCAAGCTTTTTTTTTATATTCATATTGACTAGTTAAACTAAGACAATCGTGATAGTTTTATATGATATAAATTTCCTGAGATGAAGGTCGTGTAAATTGCATTGCAATCATTTAACAAAGTTTTTATATACAAAAGCCACGCAGTACACACAGTCATGAGATCAACCGGCAAATAAGTTTCAAGAACAAACAAAAATGCCAATGAAAAATATGTATTACAAACAAGGACACCGTCTATTTTCGTACTTTAAAAACGAAAATAAAGACAACTGACCTTTGTTTTAAATGAGGAAACACGGATCAAGAATGTCTAAAACTGTTCGTTAAGTCCCTTTAAGTAGACAGACAGCCGAGCTAACGTACACTAAACATGATAACGATACACTTAGCGTGAGAGAAGAAGTATATTGCGTAGGTCTTAAAGCATTATAGGGAACACCCTGTCATTATTGTGTCATTCCAGAGTCATAAAGGGCTATATTGGCTCTTTATGGTTAAGGGTAGAGGTTATCCACGGATACCTTTATGGAATGAGGCACCGCATTTGTGGAATTCTCTTCTTTTTTTTTTTTCTTTTTTTTCTTCTTTTTTTTACATTTTTTTTCTTAATCTAGTAGTCGATGTTGCATGAGCTTGTACCTATATTTTTAATGGAGACCTGCTATAGAATTAAGTTTTTTAACTTTAATGGTGCCATTTAGCTTTAAATACAGTATATGTGCATAATCAAAACTGTTTTACTCTACGGTCAATCCATTATTAACACTGCATAAATAATACTATGCTGATTACCAATGTCTCATCATACTTTACTATACAATTGACTTCAAAATTTTATTAATCACAGCGCTTAAAAACCATACAATCACTATAGTCCATTTCTTTTAGCGATGCATATTTGCACCGACTCGCAACGGTGCCCTTTTAGCTCGGAAAAGTTTCCTGGTCGCTGATTGGTTAGAATTATCTTGTCCAACCAATCAGCGATCAGGAAACTTTTCCGAGCTAAAAGGGCACCGCTGCGAGTCGGTGCAAATATGACTCGCTAAAAGAAATGGACTATAGTTCTAGCGACCTGGAGTTTATGGCTGATTATAATGTTTAATCATGCTCCAATATACAATTAACTTTAAATGTTATCATTCGCAACACTTGCAAACCATACAATCACTGAGTCTAGAAACCTAGAGTTCATGGAAATGTAGCCTAATACTTCAGAAATATTCGTCCACCATTGCTGAGAAATTGTTCTCATACCAGAATATCAGCTGCCAATTAGATTCATTACCTATCACAAAATGGTACTCAAAGAAGTTGATTCATTTTCCTATTTATGATTTCTTTGTCGGAAGATAGGATGTTTTGTTTACCTTCCCTACGTTTTATTTCATTACGGACTTTATACTGTTACCTTTTCTGCTGACCCTCCAAAGTGGTGACCCTCTTAAGTGAAGATATTGAGACTTTGGTAGGTATGTATAGTATTTTGCCCTTGATATCATGATTACTTGTCTATAACTTCTCACGAAGAGAGAGAGAGAGAGAGAGAGAGAGAGAGAGAGAGAGAGAGAGAGAGAGAGAGAGAGTCATTAGATTATTATAACTTACATTTGTAATATCTATGTTTTTTCACCTTGCCTCAATATTAACGCCTGTTCGTTTTTGTTTCTGCCATTTCATCTTAGTCTTTTTTAAATATGTTTATTAAGGAAATTTATATAGCATATATATAGCCTACCTATCTTATCGAGACGATATAATACAATGAAGGTCTTTCATCTGCTTCAACGAAAAAAACTGTAGAATAGTAGAATTACTGATAATAATTCTCAGAAAAAAACTGGAAAACTACAACACAGTTTTATTTCTAAGTCTAGCATTCGGGATTTAAAGTTTTCCTGGTTTGCCTCTGGGTGGTGGTTATCATGGACGACTCCTTTCAAACGAAATAAATCCGCTTTTAAATTGTAATTGTATTTTCTCGTTTTACATCAGTCATTTCTTCGCGCGACTTGTTCCATATGAATGAGCCAACATTTTGAGTGTATGGATAGTAATTAAATTCACGAGATGATAAAAATTGAATGTAATGATAATGATATTAGTAAGATAAATATTAACTAAACCTTAATAATAATAATAATAATAATAATAATAATAATAATAATAATAATAACAACAACAACAACAACAACAAAAACAATAATAATAACAATAATAATAATAATAATAATAATAAAGATAATGATAATAATAATAATAATAATAATAATAATAATAATAATAATGATAATAATAATAATAATAATAACAATAATATCTCCTGAGGACAAAACCCCATAACAATCCCATGAATTCCTGATTCCTAACTCGCTCAGCATCGCATTGACAATTCCAATAAAGAAATCTGATTGAGATCCATTTCACTAATTACTTTTTTTCCACCGGACACTCGATTACCTTTCGAAAATCGAAAAGTTCCAACTTTCCCATCGCGTCTCTTTCTCTCTCCCTCTATTGGTTTCATTCGATTGTTCAAGTTTAAATGACTTTAGGGATATTTTAATGAACCTACGAGGAAGCGGCCTCACCTGAAGCTCTCATAATTACCTTTCCTCGGTTTTTAATCTAAGTGTCGAAAACTCGAACGAGACAGAAGATCCTTCATTATGAGGATGCCTTTTTATCGAGGGCTTCGCTTAAGGCTGGAATATGGAAGGGATTGGGGGATGTTGAAAAATCAAGTTTATAAGGGAAGTTTTCAAAGGAAAATTTACATTGATGTTGCTCCCAGAATGCAATTACTATAGGCAACTATGCGTACATGCAAAAGGCACATTATTTGAAAAAAGGAAAACATTCATTATTATGAAAATTAATATAATGAAATAATTGACTTAGCTAAATATGAAATATGGAAGGGATGGGGGTGTTGAAAAATCAAGTGTATAGGGGAAGTTTTCAAAAGAAATTTATATTGCTGTTGCTCCCAAAATGCAATATCTATGGATAACTATGCATACATACGAAAGACACGCCAGTTAAAGAAAAAAAAAACATTTACTGTTCTCGAAATAAATCTAATGAAATAATCGACTTTGCTTTATAACAAAATTTGCAAATTGTAAGAGAACGAGACCTCCCGGAATTTAAAAAGACACTTTCTTCTTAAGTTGGAAAATTTCACGACTTCTGTGATTGATTGATTTCGGGATGCCAGAAAACCGCAAATCAATCAATCACAGAAGGGAATGAGAAAGTTTTAGGAGTTTAAGGAGAAGCTATTCTTTAGTGTTGTATTTTGCTATAAGCTAAAGTATGGAGGAAAAGGATATACACTTTTCAAGGAATTAAGGGAAATTTATTTCTTTAGCTGCTTAAAATGACTTGAGGTGAATTGTGAAAGATGACGGAATGCTAATTTTCCAAATACACACGCACAAACATATATATATATATATATATATATATATATATATATATATATATATGTATGTATATATATACATATATATGTATATATATATATATATATATATATATATATATATATATATATATATATATATATATATATATATATATATATATATATATAGTGAGTGTACTCCTATTTCTATCGGTCTTTGAATCCTTGGTTAAGCAGTACTATTTATCATTATTTTTCTTTTTTTTTCGTATAACTCTGAAATCCCAAGGCAGAGTCAATTCGATATTAAAGAGTACTGTATATGTGGTTTAAAAAAACAACTCAGATCATGACTATTGGCGTTAGAATTGTCATCTAAATGTGTGTATATATATATATATATATATATATATATATATATATATATATATATATATATATATATATATATATATTTATATATATAGATGATATATCTATATATATATGTATATATATATATATCTATATATATATATTTATATAAATGTATTTATATATATGTATATATATATATATATATATATATATATATATATGTATATTTATATACATATATATATAGGTATAAGAATATATATATATATATATATATATATATATATATATATATATACATATATAAATATATACATATATATATATATATATATATATATATATATATATATATATATATATATATTATTTACATTATGAGGTGAAAATATGTATTTTAGTAAGTCATCAGACTAATTCAAAGTTTCCTGACAGAAGAAGAACGTCTCTGGCATGATGTCATGGCTCTAAAGAGGGAAGTATATGAAGTCCGACAATGACGAGCTGCTGCCAATGCTTCGGAATCAAGGTAAGGAAACAAATTTCTAGTTGTCCGATGTAATTTTTCTGGCAAGTAATAGAGTGTGGCGGGATCAAGTCGGCGTAGATTTGCTTATGAAATATAATATTCACGTACTGAGGGTAAATAAAGTTCATCCTTCATAAATTTGTCACCATGTGATTGACTCATATGGGAAGGGATTGTACAGACAATGTTTTAAACGCAAAGTTAAGTTGTAAATCATGAGATTTCGGTTGTAAAAAGTTAGTTTTAAGATACTTTAGAAACATTTAGTCTAATCTATTTTCAAGAATTCAGTATAAGTTTTTCACTTTTTCATCAAAAGTCCTTTGCAAATTTTGTAAGCTTATCTATGTAAAAATTATAGTTTTTATTACATTCTTTTATTTTAACTTCTAATGAGTGTTTATTAGTTGTTACTGGTGTCAGAATTGTATTTCATGCTATCTATTAGTAATACCCCAGTCGGGACAACCTGGATAAAAAAAAAAAAAAAATAAAAAGTTAAATATTCTTGTAAAGCATAAAAAAAGTTTTTAATGGTGTTAGTTCCACTCTGTGGGAGTCATAACAAACAAGGTCAATAATCGAGGTATATTTTAGCCATATTGTGTTCTATGTTTTTAAAACCTGATTTTCTATTAATATTTATTTATTGTTAGTACGTATTTTCCCTACAGCAACCTTATCTATTTTTATAAATTAATGCAAATGACGGAATGCTACATTTACAGGAAACTTCATTTCTTTTAATTTTTTTTTTCTGTAAGGACGAACTTGTAACAACTAGTCATTGAAATTTTAAATCCATTAATAAAAATTGTAGGTCCTTATCTCCGTAATTTAGGAAATGTTTGATCATCAAGGGGAACTTTATATACAAAACATATCAAATCAACAAAATATTGGAAGTTTAAATGCGTAAAAAAAATTTTTATGTTCTTATCTGCCTAATTTAGGAAATTTTTAATCGGCAAGGGGAATATTATATATATATATATATATATATATATATATATATATATATATATATATATATATATGTATAATTATATTTACATATATACATATATATACAGTATATATATATATATATATATATATATATACATATATATATATATATATATATATATATATATATATATATCTTATGTTTAAACAGTTGCTTCGCATCAGCAGTGACTGAAATAAATGAAAGTTTTGGAAGATGCCATAGAGAGGCGAACAAAGAGGCTGAGAAGATATACAGTTCCTTGAGCTCCTTTCATAATAACTGACAACGATGTCTGTAAAAAAATATCCAAACTTTTAGAATTATCATACGTAAAAAGTACTACGTCGTGAAATTATGTGTTTACTTCCTGGGCTGAAAATCTCAAAATCTGGGAGAGATTAACTAATCTTAGCAGTGGAGATACTAAGACCTTGGCAGGTGTGTAGTATGTTTGCCCCTATTATGATTACTTCGCTATAACTTCTCTCGAGAAGATATATATATATATATATATATATATATATATATATATATATATATATATATATATATATATATATATATATATATATAGAGAGAGAGAGAGAGAGAGAGAGAGAGAGAGAGAGAGAGAGAGAGAGAAATACGTAAAGAAAAGAGAGAGAGAGAGAGAGAGAGAGAGAGAGAGAGAGAGAGAGAGAGAGAGAGGAGAGAGAGAGAGAGAGAGAGAGAGAGAATACGTAAAGAAAAGAGAGAGAGAGAGAGAGAGAGAGAGAGAGAGAGAGAGAGAGAGAGAGAGAGAGAGAGAGAGAGATTCATTAGATTATTATATCTTGTATTTGTAATATCTAAGTATTTTTCATCTTACCTCAATATTTACGCCCGTTCATTTCTGTTTCGGCCATTTCGTCTTAGTCTAGTTGAAATATAAATATTAAGGAAATTGTGAAAAAGTGTATTTATTCAGGAAAGGTATTGCGATTCATTAAACCCAAAAAGATATTATCTCAGAGGGAAGGGTATTTATTCTAGATAAGAAACTCAAGGTATCTTAAAGTATACATAAATTTTTGTTTTAGGCTTCTATGTAGAAAAAGGCGGAGATTTAGTCTAAAAAAAAAAAAAAAATCTGAGTTAGATCGTGGATATGTAATGGTTTCTCTATGAATTATAAATCTTATGTTATCTACTGACGGTGCAACGCATTCAGATATTTGAGATCATTAAAGCGGTTCTAGGAATTCTTGCCGCATACATTTTCGCCGTAAGACTTTTTGTCACGGACTTTTTGCCGCAGGAAACTTTGCCACTAGGTATTTTTGCCGTAAGGAATTCTTGTCGCAAATTGCATATTACTTTTATAATTTAAAGGTATATGAAAGAGTTGACCTATAAAAAAAAAATAAGTATAGTGGCCTACATACATACATCTAATGCGATGGATGGTCTCTGATAATTAGCTCTTACTTATGAAGTTTTAAACAGGCAGTTTTAGCCCATACATACACTCCACTGGTCTTTGATAAATAGCTCGTGCCTCTAAAGTTTAAAACAAGTTGTTTATAAACAAGAAGTATACATACCTACTTACATACATACATACACACATACATCTAATTAGCTCTTACTTAGTAAGTTTTAAACAAGCAGTTTTTAGCATACATACATACACTCTACTACATACATGAATGCCGTATAATCAATAAAATATATCTAAATTATGAGTATAAAAGGGTATGAAATTAATAGTTTATTATAAAACTGAAAGTTTATTTATTTAAAACAAGTAATAAATTTAAGAGCAATTGAAGTTACAATAAATATTCAAATATTTATCATTGTCAAAATAAAATCAATAACAAAGGTATTACCATATAGAAGGTTTATTTATTTAAAGTTCAAAATATTTGAAATAAAAAAAACTTTAATCAAGTTTAGAATGAGTGCAAATTCATTGCAATACTCCGTAAATAGTGTACTTTACGCTGAAAATCATATCTCGAAACAATTGTTTGTATTCGTACATAAACATCTTTGTACTTTTTCTTCATGTGAGATGCTTCGCCACGTTCAATATCAATTCTTTTCTTTTTTGCTAGACTCTCTTCGTTTTTCAAAAGGTTAATTAATTGTCAAATATTTGGGTGGAATTTTGTAACAGAACTTTGCAAGGCATTATGAAACCCTTCTACACTATTATTGGTGTTTGGTAACTTATTTAAAGTCCGTTCACAAACATTCCACATATCCACAGGAATACATACATAGATGTGTGTGTGTATGTACGTATGCAAGTAGGTATGTAACAACTTGTTTTAAACTTTAGAAGCACGAGGTATTTATCAAAGACCAGTGGAGTGTATGTATGGGCTAAAACTGCTTGTTTAAAACTTCATAAGTAAGAGCTAATTATCAGAGACCATCCATCGCATTAGAAGTATGTTTGTAGGCCACTATACTTATTTTTTTTTATAGGTCAACTCTTTCATATACCTTTAGATTATAAAATTAATATGCATTTTGCGGCAAGAATTCCTTACGGCAAAAATACCTAGTGGCAAAGATTCCTACGGCAAAAAGTCCTACGGCGAAAATGTATGCGGCAAGAATTCCGGTCACCCATTAAAGCCTTTCCTGATTACGTTCAGTGGTAAATAAACTTGAATATTTAAAAGGGAAAAAGGATTCATAAGTACCAGAGTAAACATCTTAGTATGGTGAAAAAAATCATTTGTATATATATAATATACTGTACATGTATGTATGTATATGTTTATGAGTATTTATATATATATATATATCTCTATGCATACACATACAGCACACACACACACACACACACACACATATATATATATATATATATATATATATATATATATATATACATATATATATACATATATATATATATATATATATATATATATATATATATATATATATATAAATATATATATATATATATATATATATATATATATATATATATATATGTATATATACACACATATACAGTGGGTGCTGGAGAGGTAGAAGGTGTCATTTGGGAAGTACGGTGTGCCAGGTGGAAATAGGAGTGGCGAGTAACTGCTAGATATTCCTGTTGAACTAGAGCTAGTGATAAGTAATACTTTTTTTTTTTTAAGAAGAAGAATGATATGTACAAGTATACGTGATAAATGGAAGAGTGTTAGAGAGAGCATTGATGGATTACATATCGTTAACAAGAGAGATGATTGGAAGATTGAAAGATGTGCACGTGTTTAGGGGGATGGTTGCCGGTATTTCTGAAAAAAAGGATTAGTCAAAGCAAAATTAGTTTTAGTAAACAATGGGGAAATGGGATAGTGGGATATGAAGGGGGGTTATTAAGGGTGGAAAAGTTAGAAAAAAAAAATATGGATGTACCTGTAGATAGTGAATATCAAGAAAGGTTGAAAATTGGTGATCTAGAGGAGTGAAAGTTCATAAAAAAAAATTTGTTGGGCATACAAGGGATGTATGTAATAAGAAGTTTGTTGGAGGTAGTATGTTTTGGAAAGCAGCGAAGAGAATAAGGAACAGTAGATTGCGGAGTGAAGAGATAATAAAAGATGAAAATAGAAGATTATTGAAAGGAAATGAGGCAAATAATAATGTCGAATGCTGAATGTTGAGGATGATACGGAGGCAGATATAATTGTCTGTGCCATTGATGGGAAATGAGATGAGATAGAGAGAGATTACAAGAGAGGAAGGGAAGAGAGCACTATATGACACGAAAGAAGAAAAAAAGACACCTACCTTGATTGGTGTGAGTGCTGAGATGTAAAAGAAATTATTGGTGAGATTGTTTACTATTTGTTTCGTATTGTCAATGGTGCCAGAGGAATGGGCTGTATTATTCCACTATACATAGGTAAAGGAGATGTGCTGAGTGTTATGATTCTAGGGGTATTAGTTTAATGAGTGTTAATTGATGGGATTAAGGTTGAAATGGAGGAGGCAAGGGTGGTTTCCAAAGAGGTAGGGGGTGTATAGATCATAATTTTAAAGTTAGGTAGATATGCGAGAATTATTAAGTAAAAATTAAGGAGGTACATTTAGTATTTATAGATCTGGAGAAAGCTAGAAAGCTTATAATAGAGTTGATAGGTACGCATTATGGAATGTGATGTGGTTATATGGGATTGGTGGAAGGTTGTTGCGACGATAGGGAATCAAGTGAGTGAGTAGTTTCTGGTGAGAGTGGAGCTGAGACAAGAATACGTGATGTTACCATGGCTATTCGATTTGTTTGTTGATTGAGCTGTAAGAGAGGTGAATGCTCGAGTGCTTGGTTTAGGATAGAAACCGATAGATAAGAGTCATCATAAGTCAGAGGTGAATCAGTAACTGTTTGTAGATAATATTGTATTGGTTATAAACTAAGAGGAGATACTGTGTCGATTAGTGACCAAGTTTGCAAGGGTATGTGAGAGAAGTAAATTGCCAATAAATATGGGTAAGAGTAAGGTTACGAGGTGCACAAGAAGTGAGGGCGGTGCTAAAGTGAATGTCGTGTTAAATGGAGAGTTACTTGAGGAAGTAGATAGGTTTAATTACTTGGGGTCTGTTGTTGCTACAAATGGTGAAGTGTATATCAGAGAGTGAATGAATGATGTGAAGCGTTTTGATATGAATGTATTAAGGTGGTCGTCTGCTGAAGAAGGTGATAAATGCAAGAGGTGAATGGAGAGGTGTAAGAGGAAGGCCAAGGTTTGGGTGGATGGATGAAGTGAAGAAAGTCGTAGATAACAGGATGATAGATGTGAGAGACGCAAAAGAGCATGCTAGTAATAAAATTGAATGGCGAGTGATTGTAACGCAGTTCCGATG
>NC_090746.1:97249741-97252241 GCF_036898095.1 Palaemon carinicauda
GAACTATGAAGCATGAAGTGGGAGATGGTGAGTGGAGATGTATTGATTTCAAATCTAACCGAGACTCTGCGTCAATGGGCGTAGGATGAGATAATGATGATGATGATATTGAAATAAAATGGATAAAAACAAAGAAAGAGATAAAAATCTGTGATAATTAGAAATTTAAATCTCATCTGTAAAATACAGTATATATACTTCTTAACAACTTAATAACTTTTTAAAACGAAGAAACTCAGAACCCGATAAAAGTTCACAGATTTTTCTTACCAAATCATAAATACCTTTATCTCAAAACTTTATAATTACAGAAAATATGTATTATAGTTGAAACAGTGTCACACTTAATGCACCTGGAAACTATCTTTTGAGGGTTGTACATTAAAAATCCATTGGTCAATTTTCGTATAACCAATACGCAATCCTGGGACCTCATCTTTTTCGTTCTGAAAATGCCTATGTAGACACAATTTTATTTGTTTTAATCTACTATTTTCATATTCATTTTTCTAAATATTTTGCCAATTTCACACTATAGAATACTTTATGCTTGATATAATCTTTCACCGGAAATCTAAAGACATGTAATGGTAAATCTTTAAGGCACGCTGTAAAAAAAAAAAATTAGTATAGATTGGGTCTCCCTGTCTACTTTCTTTCTCAATCAGAATGTTCTAAATATGTTTATAAAGTTTTAAGATTGCTGTACTTTCCGTATAGATATTGTCAAGCGTTTTAACACAAGATTCGTCTACTCCTTGTTTTTGAAGGGATTTTATTATTGTCGAAGTTTTGACAAAATCAAAATCTTTCTTATAGTTATAGATGCCATACATAGTGGTTCGTCCTATTCTGTTGATTTTTCCCTTAGCTGCTTGATTACATGGATATGGTCAGTTATTCAAAACCCGCTTCTAAAGCGCTTGCTTGCTCTCTTGGTTGATTAAAGTCTACCTGTCTTTCTATTTAGCACAATATGATCTTTAGAAATATGATATATATTAATGAAAGTAAACTTATTGAGCAGTATTTTTTCAAGTCTTTTGTATACCTTTTTTTTAAGTAGTATAATGATAAAGTTTTTTCGAAGTTGTAGGTATAGAGCATTCTTGCAATAATTTTTTGTTAAGTTCAGCGAGTTTTACTACTATGAAATCTCCTCCATTTATTATTCAATCAGTTGTTAGACAATCTTCTTCTGCTTTGTCTCTTTTCATCCCTTTTAATGCATTCTTTATTTCTCCTACTATTACGTTGATACCGGCTCAGGTGTTTCATTATTTCTATTGGTAAAGTTATTTCTTAAATAACTATTGTATAACATTGTATAGATATCCTCTGCAATTTTTATTACTCTATTGTTGATAATATTTTCTATTTTCATCTTTTGAAGCAAATATATGTTACTGCCCTGTTCCAAGAGTGAGAATACAAACCTTTCACCTCGAAAGGTTTGTGTATCGCCACGCTCAGCAAAGCCATAATGGTCAGGTTTGCTGTTAGCGATCAAACAAAGTCTCCCACCATCACCAATCCGTATTAGCCAACGTGGTGATTTGCCAAACCCCAAAAATATATAAGTACATATCTGAGGCATTTGTTCTGAGGTGATCTAGAAACGGCTGCATTGTTTGTTGTTGTTGTTGTTGTTGTTGTTGTCGTTGTTGTTGTTGTTGTTGTTGTTGTTGTATATGAGATTAACGAGTAACCCAAAACCAATTTATGTAATGCTTTAAAAGGAGAAATGTAATCAGACGAAATTTTATAAACATCATTACCCTAAGGTCTACTATGACCCCCCCACCCCTCTCTCTCTCTCTCTCTCTCTCTCTCTCTCTCTCTCTCTCTCTCTCTCTCTCTCTCTCTCTCTCTGCGTGTAGTGTAGTAAGAGAAGCATAAGTAACACTCACTATCAAGGTAAAGACTTTTTGGCTGATTTGCAGAACGCATTCGTTGTCCTCACCGTCGTGTCTGGCAAGAGAGGACCCATTGCATATGTCCAATGACACCCGTTTGTAATTATTACCTCTTGCCAAGTACTGCAGCTGCTTCTTTCACCTGAGCCAAGAAAAAATGGTTCTCCTTTGTAAATGTCATCCTTAGGTTATTTTTCGTCTCGACTCCCTGTGCTCTCTACTCGTATATGCCCTTTTTTCCTGTCTTGAATCTCCTGCCCGATCGAAGTTTCTGGGTTATTATGATTTTGATAGAAAGCTTTCGCATTTTTTTATATATTTTCGATTAACTTTCAAAATAATGTGTAATGTCCTGAACTACAAACGGAATTTCGTATCGTTTATTTCATTGCCTGAAATAAATATCAGCTTAATATGATATTTTCATTATTAGGTTGCTGTCTGAATAGTGTAGAAGGTACATAGCTTTGCATGAGAGAGACTGAGTTCAGTGATGTAAATTAAACAAAAAATAATCCAAAAAATTTCAAAGTCAAGTTACGAGAACTGACTTAAATTATACTGGGGCAATTGCTATTAGATGA
>NC_090746.1:97261336-97263836 GCF_036898095.1 Palaemon carinicauda
TACGTAACTTCTCTCATAATGCTTCTAATATCTGATGTAAACAACTCATATCAACAGCTTGCCGCTATAATATTTCATCCTTCACTGATGTATCTTCCTATTGTGAGCATAGAAAAGCAAATTTATTTAAAAATAGATACTTATCATTATAAATATATCATACATAACTGCCTGAAGATCGAGAAAAAATATATATTTTTAACTTCACACTGTTTATGGGATATGAGCCCATTAACGTATTTTTCTGATGTTTTGTTATATTTGTATGTTCATACTCTCACTGTGTCATATATATTTTAAAAACCTCTTTCATTCCTTTAGGAAAAGTCTTAAAAGTCAAAAGCAGTCAGGATTCACTGAGTGTTTTTCCTTTTTTCATGGGGTTTATTGCAACTGAGCATCAAGTGTTCCTTTATATATATATATATATATATATATATATATATATATATATATATATATATATATATATATATATAATATATATATATATGTATATGTGTGTATATATGTATATGTGTGTATATATGTATATATATATATATATATATATATATATATATATATATATATATATATATATATATATATATATATATATATATATATATATATATATATAAATGCATGTTTGTGTTTTTCTATGGTAATTATATAATTTCAAAGGTATGTCACATGCATCCCTAAAACCTAACGATGCTTTGCTTATTTTTTGCTATAAGTAACTTCTACATTTATCCTCGGGAAAGCCGAAGCAATAAGCAGAACAGCTCTTTCAGCAGCAAAGGAGACACTACCTCAGAAATTATGGAGAAGCCCTGACGCGTCAAGGGGGAATACAGGGAAGGGGAAAAAAAGAGAGGGGAGGAGTCCTTAAGGGATTTATGTAAACAGCAAGAGGTAACAAATTACACTTGGCGAAGGGGAGGGGGATTCGAATCTTATTCTGAAAATAAAAGTCAGGAAAAAATTTAAGTATTTGTAAGGGAATTGGCTCCTGGGGGTAATTCGGGCCTGCACTTTTTCGCTAGAAAATGAATCGGGGCAGAGAAATCAACCTCATTGCATCCCTTCAAAAAAAAAAAAAAAAAAAAAAAAAAAAAAAAAATAAAAAAAAAAAAAAAAAAAAAAAAACTGTGGTTCAGAAATGATGAAAAGAAAAAATTATACAAGACGTTTTCTCATTCATGTATTACGAGCGTTACAGTTTTTTTTTTTTTTTTTTTTTTTTGGGACGTTAAAAGATTTTGTTTTTTTCTACTTCCACTAAAATGAACCACACGTATTTTAAGGATATGATTGTTTAAATGTGTGTTCTGTGCCTTGAAAGACTCCATTTACAAAAAGTAGGGATAACTAGGAGTAAAGTGACATGAATCATAAATAACATAATCATATGGAATAGAGGTTTTACTATCTTAACTCGATCTTCCCCCCTCACTATAACATTTTCTTATCATAGGTTCTAAAGTGTTCTAGAAAAAAACACTAGATTTATTGAGTCAATAAAATCCCTCATATATCTTTATAGCTTAAGATGAAAGCTGATACTTTTAGCGTGTATAGAGAGAGAGAGAGAGAGAGAGGAGAGAGAGAGAGGAGGAGAGAGAGAGAGAGAGAGAGAGAGAGAGAGAGAGAGAGGAGAGTATAGGGAGCGCAAACAAGAAATAAAATGAAAGGCATCCGAGTTCATTGGCCTCACAAGTGGAATGTTGAGGTGTATGTCTGAGATAGAAAATTGAGTAATCGAACAGCGCGTGAAAGAATGAGGGGGCTATTGCATACAAATCTTGAATTTCTTTCAAAAATATTGAAGCAAACTGGTTTTAAAGGTGCAATAGATAAAGATAACGCCGGAAAACAATAACTCAAGTTTTACTTTCTTGTCCTAAAATATGTCTCATTATACTCTTTATCTACATCATCTTGGATGTGACAGGGATATGTACAGCAGATTAGGGTTCAACTCTTACCTTGACTCTTATTTTACTTTGGGTTATAGATCTGACCCAGTTCTGGCATGAGCAGAAATATTTATAATAAAATTAATTTCCCCTTAAGGAACTATGGATGAAAAGCAAATGAATAGATGATGCCAATTTCGCTGGTTTTCCAGCCATTCGCAGCATAAATGCACTTTTTTTTCGCAATAATGTGTGGCTATGAAACGTATGAATGACACATGTATTGAGAATGTGTGGCTGATGTATTACGAACAAAAGCGGGAAGCATTGCGGAAGCCGTCCGGGGAATTAAGAGACTTTTTTTTTTTTTTCCGTGAACATTAACCTAGTTTTACCTCATATTCATTTTCAGTCCTTCATTTCTGCCTTTTTTATTCAAATCTTTTATCATCTTTTGCAATTCCTTCCGTGATTTACTATGTCTTCCACACCATTGATCAAACCCGTCCTAGACCTCTCTCTCTCTCTCTCTCTCTCTCCTCACTCTCTCTCTCTCTCTCTCTCTCTCTCTCTCATACACAGACAGATACACGGAC
>NC_090746.1:97276336-97278836 GCF_036898095.1 Palaemon carinicauda
CTGTCGTGCAGGGAAATTGTTAATTCGCAAACTCTTCCTTGTGTTATTGTCATAAACAACATTAACATTAAAGGTATTCAGCAATTTAGGAAAGGCCATGAACTGGTTATTAGGCTTTGTACATTAAAACCACTTCTAGACAAAACTTCACAAAATTTTTTTTTTTTTTTTTTTTTTTTTTTTTTTTTTTTTTTTTTTTTTTTTTTTTTGCAAATAGCCTCGTCGTAATAATATGTACTAAAATGTACTGATCTCTATGATCTTCCCAAAAGCCGAGGGTACTGACCCGCAGTTCCCTTAAAAACAGAAAATTCCCATATCTTTGTTCTACGGTGGTGGTTGGAATAGAAATGGGTACAATAGCCTACGTTTGTAGACTTTCAATAAAGAGAAAATAGTATTTTGTCATTCCTTAAAACTAATACATCTGAAAGTTTTACTTCTCTTGCCTTTGACAATTTTATGCCAATTACCAACGCCGATGAAAATAAGTGAAAACATCCCAAGTACAACGGATGAATAGGAAACGGAAAAAACGAAAAAACGAGGGAAGAAGAAAAGAATCGAGAAGTAAATAAGACGGTAACAAAGAAAGCCTGGACAAATAAAAGGGGAGATGTAGAAGGAAATGTATACTTGATAAAATAAAAGAATGGGAAAAAAAGGATTCACTGGAAAAGCAGAAAGGAAAGCATAACACAATACATAAATTATGTCGACAAAAATTAAATAAGGAAAAAGAAAAGGGATGAAGTGTATGGTATACAGATATAAGTAGTTATGCTTCCCCTCCATCATCATGAAAGTAGGGGCAATAAATGTCAAAATGACGGAAGTAAGGAGTAGATTTTTAGCGAGAGAGAGAGAGAGAGAGAGAGGGAGAGAGAGAGAGAGAGAGAGAGAGAGAGAGAGAGAGAGAGAGAGAGAGAGAGAGAGAGAGAGAGAGAGAGAGCGCTATTGCATCAATGTATAAAACAGGTACTGTACATTTTGTTAAGGATTAATGTACTTGTAGAACATTTTCTAAGTCATTCATGTAGGTACAAGGTTAACAAGTAGAATAAGTCAAGTGTTCGTTTATGATATCTTTTCCAGTTAAGTCTTTAATTGAAAACTAATGCAGTCATAGAAAAGCAAATAACAGTAAAATATTCTTTGAATAAATGCTTCAGTTTATCTTAAGCTGGCTGATAGTCTCAATCCCAGATATTCATGTTGTTCTAATAATGAGATGGAAAAGGCTTTCCTCTTTCTAATTACAACATGCGTAACGAATTTTACCGGAGGCAACGGAATAAATGTATGAAATCTTATTGTATTAATAAAATTGTCATTTGAGATCGATTGTCTATATTGTGTTTATAAAACACAGAATGTAAGACATGGGGAGATACGACCATAAGATGAAAAGTTATAAAGCTGAATTGCATTGCTGAGGTTTTGACAAACAGAGAATATGGAACAGAATGGATTTGTTAAAGGGTTATATCACAAAAAAATTAAATTTGCATGGCTATTATAAAAATTTACTTCAATAAATACGGAACTGTTATATAGCCAGAAAACTATTTTCCCGGTGATATCCTAACGTTACTATTACAATTCATCACATTTACTCCGGTGAGAGGTTAACTAAGTCACATACACTTCTATTAGTCTACGGTATTGTCCTCGTTAGGAATATGTTGCAAGTGGTACCTTGCCCTTTCACGGGCGTTACTTTCTGTATTACCAATTTATTATTTTTTTTTTTTTTTTTTGTGTGTGTTACCCTTGAAGCTCTCAAAACCAAGGTATTATTATTATTATTATTATTATTATCATTATTATTATTATTATTATTATTATTATTATTATTATTATTATTATTATTATTATTATTATCCAAGCTGCAACCCAATTGGAAAAGCAAGATGCTATAAGCCCAAGGGCTCCAACAGAGAAAAATAGCCCAGCGAGGAAAGGAAACAAGGAAATAAATAAACGATATAAGAAGTAATGAAAAAATCAAAATAGAATATTTAAAAAAAACATTAGCAACATTAAAATAGATAATTTATATATATTTATAAAAAGACTAAGGTCAGCCTGTTCAACATAAAAACATTTGCTAGGGGACTGACTAGACATTCGCTAGTTTATGTAATAAATATTCAGCATAAAGTTTTCAAGAAAGCAAAAATCAGAAAAAAACATTTCACTTTATAAGGTGCAGTTATTAAATTGATATTTTGTCAGCAGTAAAGGACTTGCACAACCAACTTTCCATAAAAGAGGAGACAGTAAAAATTTAGTTAAAATCAAACATTTTCAATCCCAGGCTAAGAATAATAGATGAAAAAATAATTATTTCTCGTGAAATATTTACATTTTATTTTTTACAAAATGATAAATGAAAACAGGGAGACATCTGGCTCTCCACATAGGGAAGTTTGCAGGTTGCATATTCAAATGCAAATGATTTAGATTGTTTTTTTATTTTGTTGCCTATGTCAAAGAG
>NC_090746.1:97286336-97291336 GCF_036898095.1 Palaemon carinicauda
TCCGTTTAGTCTGTGGTCAATCTGCAGAGATAACTTAACTTCATTTTATTCAAGTATGTAACTTACCTGCAAACCAAGTACACTCTCTGTATTCTAAGAGAAATTTTGAAGTTTTAATGCACGAAAACAACGGATAGAACAAGTCATCCTCGCCTGGTGATCGCCAGACTGAGGTTTGAGTAGCATTCAAACTCGTTAGTTCTTTTGGTCGCTGCAACCTCGCCATCCTTGTGAGCTGAGGATGGAGGCTTTGGGTTAGCCTATAGGTGTATCTGCTGAGTAATCAGCAGCCATTGCCTGGCCCTCTTTAGTCCTAGCTTGGGAACAGATCATATGCATATATGGTCAGTCTCGATGGCATTGTCCTGCTTGCTAGGGCAATGTCACTGTCTCTTGCCTTTGCTATTCTTAATCAGACTTTGAACCTTTAAACCTTACGTTTTAAATAATAAAAGAACACATGAAGATCACGTAAGAAGAAATCGTAAAACAATAAAAGCACATTCCCAATGGGAAGACTAAAAGAGATCGGTTTTAATGAACTGATTTTAAGCCTTTCCCCTTGGTAAATTATATCCAGATCCCTTGCCCCTGGCCTCCTAATCCAGGCTAATTTCAACCGGGAGCCTACCGGAGAGAAAGGTGAACTGGTTATCATCCTCTGCAAATGAACAATTAGAACTAATAATTCAACTGTCGAGAGTAAATGAGAGAGTAACCTCGTGGAAGTCTACTTTTCTAATAAAGTTCGAGCACTGTAACACTCGGTATTAGGACAGAGTGTCGAAAGACAGAGTGTCAAAAGACAAAATGTCAAAAGACAGTGTCGAAAGACAAAGTGTCGAATGGATAGACTGTCAAAAGACAGAGTGTAGAAAGATAAAATGTCAAAAGACAGAGTGTCGAAAGACAAAGTGTCGAATGGACAGACTGTCGAAAGACAGAGTGTAGAAAGACAAAGTGTCGAATGGACAGACTGCCGAACAGACAAATTATCGAACAGACAAAGTGTCGAACAGACAAAGTGTCGAAAAGATAAAATGGATAAAGGATTGAAATTATATATCAATATGAGCAATGAAAATGTTATTTATGAGAAAATATAAAATATGAAAATACGAATGTATTAATGTATTTAGAAAATTGCAGCAATAATTATTTGAAAATTATGAGCGATGGTTCTAAGATATTCAACAGGTATTTGTGTTTCATAGTTTGAACGAGTACATAAACTTTGAATTGTGCATAGTAGTAATGTATTCATGTACATGTGTCAGTGTGTGTATTTCTATGCGGTTGATAAGCACGTACAAAGATAAACGTACTGTATATAACTAAAATGTAACTGATGAGAATATTCATTCTATTTTATAGGCAAAATCTAAAACTGTCTTGATGTATAATATTCGAAAAGTGGATTATAGGATCATGAGTTAAAATTAAAGTGCTTGGTCAAGTTCAAATATACATACATACGAATGTACACGCACATGTTCATTATATATAAACACATATTCATATATATGTATTGCCATGATCAGCAAAGCTGTACTAGTCATGGCCACACATACTAGATTGGTTTCCTCTGAACGATCAGTTAAAGTCTCCCACCATCATCAATCCACAGTAGCAAGCGTGCTGATACAAATGCCTAAGGACATGTCTAGGACCTTTGCGCGGCAGTGGACTAGAACTGTTGTTGTTGTTGTTATTTTTATATATATATATATATATATATATATATATATATATTTTATATATATATATATATATATGTATGTATGTATGTATGTATGTATGTATATATATAAATATACATATATATATATATATATATATATATATATATATATATATATATATATATATATATGTATGTATGTATGTATATATATATATATATTATATATATATATGTATATATATATATATATATATATATATATATATATATATATATATATATGTATATATATATATATATATATATATATATATATATATATATATATATATATATATATATATATGTGTGTGTGTGTGTGTGTGTGTGTGTGTGTGTGTGTGAACTTAGGTTCTATCATATCTGTTGCATTGTCTAGGAGATTATCTTATTATTTAGAGAAGGAGAAAACTTATAGACATATATCAATTTAGTTGCAGATTATTTGTAAATGTCAATGTTTATTTTGGAATTATAGTTAAGAAAACGGATAACGTCAAAGCTCAAGCAGGTGTTGCCTACATCCTTTCACTTTTACTATTATTATTATTATTATTATTATTATTATTATTATTATTACTATTATTATTATTATCATTATTATTATTATTATTATTATTAGTAGTAGTAGTAGTAGTAGTTGTAGTAGTAGTAGTAGTGATAATATTAATAAAACAAATTTCAACAGATATATGACAAGAATATACGAAAAAGTCCAAACAAGACCTCCAACCATTCTAGTTTAATCAATAAAACATTATTATTACATTATTGCCTCCTTTGTAAGAGACAAACAACAAGTAGGAAAACATTATCTAATTGAAAAATTTGGACAAAAAATCTTAATTAAATTCAAGATGCCCTCTAGGTTAATAGCACATCCTGTGTTATTTATACACATGTAGACTATTATTATTATTATTATTATTATTATTATTATTATTATTATTATTATTATTACTTGCTAAGCTACAACCCTAGTTGGAAAAAACAGGATACTATAAGCACAGGGGCCCCAACAAGGAAAATAGCCCAGTGAGGAAAGGAAACAAGGAAAAATAAAATCCTTTAAGTACAGCAACATCAAAGTAAATATTTCCTATGTAAACTATAAAAAACTTTAACAAAACAAAAGGAAGAGAAATTAGATAGAATAGTGTGCCCGAGTGTACCCTCAAGCAAGAGAACTCCAACCCAAGACAAAAAGAAAAATGCTTCCCAGATGAAAGTACAACAATTAAATATATTTCAAACAGTAATTCTCTGTTTCTCTTAGGTACCTTAATCAAACGAAAGGTGCCCCTGGGTACCACAACTCATATGTTTGTACATTCATGATCGTCATAAATTACGAATAGATTCACGGTCTATTTAAGCAAAGCGAATCGTCCATTGCGTGAACGAAAATTACTTTGGACTAATCTAAAAGAGAGAGAGAGAGAGAGAGAGAGAGAGAGAGAGAGAGAGAGAGAGAGAGAGAGAGAGAGAGAGAGAAGGGGGGTGGGAGTTGGTAGGGCACAATCACAGCGAAGCCTTATTCAAATTTTTCTGTAATCGAAATTATCTTAGTTATGGCCCATTTACATACCAACTCGAAGACTTACTCACGCGATCTGTCCATCAGCTGAGTATATACATGAAGAGCTGAGTGAGTAATTTAGTAAGTGATTTATATATTTGTTTGTTTTCGGTTTTTTTCATATGGGGAATACAGAATAAGAATCAAAAGAAAAATATCCGAGACTACATAATGGAAAATTATCTAAATTCCGCAAAACTGCTTTATGTCAATCAATTTCCGAAAATAATAGTACTTTTAATGGTTTGTAAATTATACTTGATAATCATGAAACCTTTTACATTTTAAAACCTCATTTATCAATTAACTCCGTATAATTTTGATAAGAAAATTTTCCATACTAATTAAATATTGATTAAAATGATGCTGATAAACGAATTAGTCTTAGAAAAATATTCTTGCGTTTAAAAATCTATTGATTTCAAAACTGAGGGAAATTTCATCGTTGGAAATAATTCCAGGAAGACCTTCCCTTAACCAGATATGTAGATCCTAACCTGGGGGACTGGAGCACCAACACTCCCACGCCAACAGATAAAAAAATACTACAGTGATTAAGGGGGAATGTTTTTTATTGGTTTTGTCAGTAATAATAACACCTCAGTGTTCTGGCGCTACACCTAGCACTGGGTAGTACATCCCAAGGTGTATAGACCTTGGTACACCACAACTAGTAGTGCTGAAAAAACAATTAAAGTGAAAAGAACAACGCAAGAATGTTAAGGGGAGTAATACTGTATGGGTACAGGTAGTAGGTTGGCCAGGGCACCAGCCGCCCGTTGAGATACTACCGCCAGAGATTTATGGGGTCCTTTGACTGGCCAGAGAGTACTACATTGGACCTTTCTCTCTGGTTACTGTTCTTTCCCTTTGCCTACACAGAAACCGAATAGTCTGGCCTATTCTTTACAGATTCTCTTCTGTCCTCATACACCTGACAACACTGAGATTACCAAACAATTCTTCTTCACCCAAGGGGTTAACTACTGCACTGTAATTGTTCAGTGGCTACTTTCCTCTTGGTAAGGGTAGAAGAGACTCTTTAGCTATGTAAGCAGCTCTTCTAGGAGAAGGACACTCCAAAATCAAACCATTGTTCTCTAGTCTTGGGTAGTGCCATAGCCTCTGTACCATGGTCTTCAACAATCTTGGGTTAGTGTTCTCTTGCTTGAGGGTGCACTCGGGCACGCTGTTCCTTCTAGTTTCTCTTCCTCTTGTTTTGTTAAAGTTTTTATAGTTTATCTAGGAAATATTTATTTCAATGTTTTTACTGTTCTTAAAATATTTAATTTTTTCTTGTTTCCTTTCCTCACTGGGTTATTTTCCCTGTTGGGTCCCTTGGGCTTATAGCATCCTGCTTTTCCAACTAGGGTTGTAGCTTAACATTTAATAATAATAATAATAATAATAATAATAATAATAATAATAATAATAATAATAATGATAATAATAAGGTGTTCTAAAGCTTACGGATCATTCACCTCAGCACTACAGGAAAATGTAAGAGGCACTTATAATCATATGTTTTCAACCAAACTTTTTGGGATTTAGAGTTTCTTTGACTAAAAACTCTTCTGGTTGAAATAGTTTGAGACAAATGTAAAGTGAAACAACGGGAATAACTTCCGAAGACAACTGGAGAAAGAGGATATTACGTAAACAATAGGGTTAGTCAAGCAGTACATGAAATAAAACTAA
>NC_090746.1:97298836-97303836 GCF_036898095.1 Palaemon carinicauda
TATAATTCCCCTTGCTCTTGCAATTGACTTCTTATTGTATGCTTGTCTTCGCTATTCTATTGAGATTATTCACACATTCCCTTTGGGTTAGACGTTTGCCTTTATATATATATATATACATACAGTATATATATATATATATATATATATATATATATATATATATATATATATATATATATATGTGTGTGTGTGTGTGTGTGTATCTGAATACATATATTATATTATATTATATTATATACTGGATATATATATATATATATATATATATATATATATATATATATATATATATATATATATATATATATATATGCATATATATGTAAATATAAATACTTTATATATATATATATAGATATATATCCAAATAGACACACACATACACACTCGCACAAACTCACAATATATATATATATATATATATATATATATATATATATATATATATATATATATACATATATATATATATATATATATATATATATATACATATATATACATATATATATATGCATATATATATATATATATATATATACTGTATATATATATATATATATATATATATATACATATATATATATATATATATATATATATATATATATATATATATATATGTATATATTAGCACCATCAGCTATTACTAGTTCAATGCGAAACAAAGGCCCAAGACATGTACTTTCATTTGTGTCTGTTTATGGTCTTTCTATGGCAGTCCACACCCACAAACTTTCTTAGTTCGTCAATCCATCGTCTTCTCTTCCTTCCCCTGCTTGTTTTGTAATCTCTATGCACTTATTCTGTTATTCTTAATGCCCATCTATTATCTGACATTCTCATTATATGCCCTGCCCATGTTCATTTCTTCTTCTTATATGTTATAATATCCTCTACTTTAGTTTGCTCTCGTATCCATGTTGCTCTTTTTCTGTCTCTTGGTGTTATTGCCATCATTATTTTTTCATAGCTCTTTGAGTTGTAACTAACTTATGTTCTAAGGCTTTAGTAAGGCTGCAAGTTTCTGATGCATAAGATAATACCGGTAGGACAATCTGATTAAATACTTTGCTCTTTAGGGAAAGTGTCATTTTACTTTTCATAATCTCATTTTCTTTACCAATAGCTCTCCATCTCGTGCCTATCCTTTTAATTTGGGTGTCGTGTCCTGGGAGAATAATTACTGTCTGTCCTAAGTAGGCTACGTATATTCATTAACAATCTTTAGAGGTTCGTCCATATCCCATATTTATTTTCTCTGCATTTTCATTGAATATTATCTTAGTTTTACTCATAATGATTTTCAGTCCTGCATATCTGTTTTCTCTATTCAGGTCTTCTGTCACGTTTTTTAAATTTTTCTAATGATTCACTAAACAAAGCTGTCGCCTGCAAATCTTAAGTTGTTAAGGTATTCCTCATTAATATTAATTTCTATATTTTCCCAATATAAATTTTTGAAAACTTCTAAGTATGCTGTGAATAATTTAGGAGAAATGGAGTGTCCCTGTGTAACTAATTTTTCAATTGGAATTATCTCCCTATCTTTATGAAGTTTTAGAATGGATGTGCTTCCTATATAGATATCTTCAAGCGTTCTAACAAGATTCATCTATGCCTTGTCTTTGAAGGGCTTTCATTATTGCTGAAATTTTGTTGTTGTTGCTTTCATTGACAATTTTCCTCTTTGTTTCGTTATTGTGATTGATTCATGATATCACTGCACATGCGAATTAAAAATTAACTTCTCATTCGATGTTCGTTTATTTCTCTTAGTTTTTCCTTATTGACTCTGATCGTTATCACAAAGACCGAGAGGGAAGATTATTTTTTTTTCTGTTGGCTGCATAATTCAGATTCTTTCATCACCAGGCAACGTCAACTTGCATGCAATTTCGTCGTGTTCCTCATCCTTTTATTTGCGTCGTTGTCATGCAAGCGACGATCTGCATTATTCGGAATTCAGCGATTCACTGAACTTCTCGAGTGGGTTTATGCAATATACATAGCAAGGAGGAAAAAGTGTGCGAAAAAGCGCTAGACAACAGAAGGTTTCAGGCTTGAATAGTAAATGGATTTTTTTTTTTTTTTTTTTTTTTTTTTGATAGTAGCGATTAAAGCGTTTGTACGATTTGCCTTAAATATTCTATTGAAGCATCCTATACATTTACATATACACACACACACACACAAACAATATATATATATATATATATATGTGTGTGTGTGTGTGTGTGTGCGCGCGTGTGTGTGTGTGCGCGTGTGTGTGTGTGTGCGCACGTGGGTGTGTGTGTGGGCTGAAGGGTGAATTTGCCCAGTCATCATCACGCTAACCACTGTAGATTGGTGGTGACAGATTTTCGTCTGATAGCTCACAGCAAACCAACATAGTATGGTTGGCCCTGACTAGTACATCTTTGCTGATTATGGTGAGGCCTAAACAGTTTTACCAAGTTAAGATATCCCCACTCAGAAAGGTGTATATACATATATATATATATATATATATATATATATATATATATATATATATAGATATATATATATATATATATATATATATATATATATATATATGTATATATATATATATGTATATATATATATATATATATATATATATACATACATATACATATATATATATATATATATATATATATATATATATATATATATATATATATATATATATATATATATATATATATCTGTGTGTGAGTGTGTGTATGTCTTATGAATACCTTCTTGTTGTCAGTCAAGGAGTGGTCTGGTAGATTTGTTTTAACCTTGTATCAACTTATCTGTTGTACATAATAGCTTTTTTTCATGTTGATAACTGTTCAAGAATATAAGCAGCTCAACACGAAAAATTTCTTTGCCAAGCTGGGGTCTGTGAGCTTTATTGTACAGGATAATACAAATTTATCATTACCGAGAGACTGAGTTCTCATATTTTGTACATAAACGTGTCAGTATGCCACTTGAAGACTTTATGTTGAAACCAACTATGATTAACGGGTACTGTAATAATTGTCATTACACACGCCTTTAATCTACCTATATTATTTGGGTGTTTATATAAAATACGTAACATTTGAACGACATTTTTTTTTCAATGTTGAGTCACTACACAGCATCTGGCAGAAAGTACTAATATGAGAGAGAGAGAGAGAGAGAGAGAGAGAGAGAGAGAGAGAGAGAGAGAGAGAGAGAGACTTAAGTTGTTTAATATCCTATAAAAAACTGTGTTGTATTTTGTTGTTAGTGTGCCCGATTATGTAAATGAATATATCAACGTCTAATACCTTCGTAGGAGTAGGATTCTCATTGATAAAGGAACGTTTTCTTTAATAAATACGTATTTTATATCCAAGTTTGACCAACTGAACTGGTGATCGTGATTTTTCATCAAAATCGAGCAAATATTCGGAAAATATTTGCATTTTCATACAGAGTACTGAGCCTTAAAAGTAAAATTTACTTTTGAAATATGTTTGAAGTATTTCCAACCTTATGGTAGTACTGCATCCCCTATACAAGGAGATGCCACTTCTTCGTTGGTCACTGAGATTTTTTCCCTTATACGAAAGAGAAGTTTTTGCTGCCAAGAAAGTTACAGACACAGAAATATTAATTTCACGATGGTGAATATTTTATCTTTTTTATCCATAAAAAGTATTAATCATGGATGTTAATTCGACATTTGGTTTATTCCTTATTATTACATTCCCATGAACCATATTCAACAATAATACATTGTTAGAAACCCGTTGCAAGATTCAAATGAAAATCTAGATTTTTCAACCAAACTACAGGACAAATTGAAAAGTAACATACTATTCCTTAACTGTTTTCTGTTATTTAATCATATCTTCAAAAACACTCTTCACTAAGGGGTAGTGCTATCAGAGTATTTAAAATTATGCACTATAGCCATTATCATAGGGTCTTTGCAGCACCCCTTCAGCCCATAACTGCAACCTCTTTTCAAACGCCCTTGTTTCTTCCATGTTGCTGCTCCTCTTTTAGCTTTTACCCCCAAGAGCAACAGCAACTTTTCCCCTGAGTTTTACCTCGATGTTGAAATGCTTAGTTACATGGCGCAAATTCCATGAACCAAATAGAATAAAATCTTGATGAATATCTTATCCAAATAGGAAAAGTTTTTACGAAACGCTATTCATTGAAAAAATGCCTTTCAAAATTCTCAGGTATACTAAATGGCTATCATCTCTCGGTGATGAGTCATTGCACATCATCTAGCAGAAAGTACTAATATGAGAGAGAGAGAGAGAGAGAGAGAGAGAGAGAGAGAGAGAGAGAGAGAGAGAGAGAGAGAGAGAGAGAGAGAGACTTATGTTGTTTAATATCCTACAAAAAACTGTGTTGTATTTTGTTGTTAGTGTGCCCGATTAAGTAAACAAACATATCAACGTTTAATACCTTCGTAGGAGTAGGATTCTCATTGATAAAGGAACGTTTTCTTTCATAAATCAGTTGGGTGAGCTCATTAGTGATATAGTATTTTAAGCTTTACTAAAGTTTATAGGATTGCATGGGAACATGAACACATTACAGTCAAATTAGATAATACTAACAAGGGTGTTTCATTTCCACACACACATATACTATATAAATAAATATATATATATATATATATATATATATATATATATATATATATATATATATATATATATATATATATATATATATATATATATACACGTGTGTGTGTGTTTATGTTGAAAACATTAGGGAAAAATCGAAAAAATGGTTAATATAGAAAAGCAATATATGAAGTCCAGATGTGGTATAGAAAATAACCACACATTACTTATGACATACAACAGTGATACAGATAATTCTAATGTTGTGTGTCTATAATTCAAACCAGCTAATAAAAAGGCATTAGCAAACGCGGTACTTATATGTCTTTTAAAAACTAGGACTAAAAAACGAAAGGAACGCAGCATAATTTTCGGTAGCAA
>NC_090746.1:97311336-97316336 GCF_036898095.1 Palaemon carinicauda
GACAGTGGAAGACTATATTACAGAAGATATAGCATTACCTAAGACTATAAAACCTTAGTTTGATTTCTAAGTGTCCTCCTCGAAGAGCTGCTTAACATAGCTAAAGAGTCATATCAACCCTTTCCAAGAGAAAAGCAGCCTGTTAGTTAACACCTTAAGCCATGAAGAATTTTCCAGTTATCTTATTGTTGCCAGGTGTATGAGGAAAGAGGAGAATGTGTAAAGAATAGACTAGATTGTTCGGTGTATGTGTAAGTAAAGGAAAAATGGGCCGTAACCAAAGAGGGTTTCAATGCAATACTATCTGGCCAAAGGACCCAATACTTCTAGTGGTAGTATCTCAACGGGTGCCTGGTGACTTGGCCACCTATTAACCACCCCTTTCTATTAAAGGTCATGTGCGTAGCTTTTTAAATCTAACATTTGCTTTTCACAAGACCTTCCTTTTCGCAAATACTCGTAAAAGATCAAATAAATTTTTTTTTTTGTTATGCAACAAAGAGATGTGCAAAAAAACCGAAGCCAGAAGCCAAAATCTGCTTGACTGATTAATAATAGTAGCGTTGATAATAATGTCCTGGAGAGTATTATGAGATATTTTTTCTCCTTGGATAAAATGAACTAATAAAAAAAGGAAATTATGCGAAAAGTGACTTTTGAGACTTGAAGCGTGTGGGCGGTGGCTGACTTCACCCGAAACAAACAATTTGCAGTTTTACACCCACCACCAACACTCCTCCTCCTCCTCCTCCTCCTCTTCCTCCTCCTCCTCCTCCTCCTCTTCCTCGTCTTCCTCCTTTATAGGGCGAAGGTAATAAACTTTGCACATGAGCAACCTCATCCCCCGCCAGTGAAAGCGATACAGTATTAACTGCATCAAGTGACATCACGGGAGAGGCATCTATCAAAAACCAGACAAAGACCAACTGAAGCGAAACTCATTCCTTTGTACTTCAAGAATTATGATCTTGCGAAAATCGAAGTCGCTCTTTTTTTTTTTTTTTTTTAATTTAGTAACCACCCCTGCCATGACATTCACATTTAACGGTCATTGGTAATGATAATGGAATAATGGAAGAGTGTAAAAATGTATAATTTGTTTTAGATTTTAGTAAAAAAATTAGGGAAATAGATAATTAGCACATGAATCATTAGGTGTTTACATGTTGGTCTTTACAAAAGATTTAAAATTTTCTCACAAGCAGCTCCTTTCCCAATTATTGTATAGAACTTCAAGTAAAAAGTCTGTATAATATACTTGTTATTCCAGTTATGGGTATTTCTATAGTTTTGTTCTTTTTCTTTGGGTTATTCTTAGAAAAAGAATAAATTATACGTCAAACTTGATTATTATTATTATTATTATTATTATTATTATTATTATTATTATTATTATTACTTGCTAAGCTACAACCCTAGTTGGAAAAGCAGGATGCTTTAAGACCAGGGGCGCCAACAGGGAAAATAGCTCAGTGAGGAAAGGGAACAAGGTAAAATAAAATATTTTAAGAAGAGCAACTATATTAAAATAAATATCACTTTATAAACTATGAAAACTTTAACAAAACAAGAGGAAGAGAAATAAGATATAAGATAGAACAGTGTGCTCGAGTGTATCCTCAAGCAAGAGAACTCTAACCCAAGACAGTGGAAGATCATTGGAAGCACACAGACACACACATACTATGTATATATATATATATATATATATATATATATATATATATATATATATATATATATATATATATATATATATATATATATATATATATATATGTGTGTGTGTGTGTGTATGAGTGTGCCCGTCTGCTTGTGTATGCGCAAGTGTGTGCGAGTCTGTTGTATTTCTTATTAATTAATGCACGGTGATGTTACTATATCCCATTCTTATGTGCAATTCATAAATATTAATTACGTAACATCTAAAAATACCATAAACTTTTCCTGTAAAGTAAATGAGTAATAAATTCTTCGAACAACATATACGGAATGGTTCATTTCATTTTATAATCATTATGGAAGTAAAAAAAGAAGAAAAAAAGAAAAAGATCGACCTTCTTTTATTATTACTCGATCTGATCAGCGTTGTACCTGTGCCCCTGCATGTTAGGGAATTGCTCGAGGTAGGTAGGGTGGGTATCATATAAATTCCATCGGGCTAAAGTTGCACCTGCCACACTGTTGCCAACTTTCCATTTATAGAATGTGAGATTCCATCCGCTTAAATTTCAGACATGGAATGAACTAAGTTTATTATTATAGAATCAAAGTCTGTATGATATCAATCTAATCCTATTATTCCTATTTCGAAGCAAATTATATTAACTTATTGATTAAACCTTTATTTCGAGGGTGGTTACATCTCAGAACGTAAGATGTTATTCTGGCAACACTACAACGAGATATCTTCCTGTTCACTCTGCATCTAAAGCACGAATTTCCCCTTTAGGCAAAACTCTTTTATTTTTAGATATTTTGTTTAATCGTCGATTTTATTAGCTAACGGCGTCATATTCTTTTCACTATCACATACAGCAATATTTCCATTAAACTATAAGACAATGGACGTCTCCATTATTGATAGATATTATTTATTTACGTAGGGTATTAAGGCAGCTTGGCTATGGGCACTAGTAGATAAACTTTACATATATAGAAACTTATATGTATATTTACACAGACAAAAATTATATATATATATATATATATATATATATATATATATATATATATATATATATATATATATATATATATGTTTATTTATATATACATATATATACATATATATACATATACTATATATATATATATATATATATATATA
This sequence comes from Palaemon carinicauda, assembly GCF_036898095.1. Lineage (NCBI taxonomy): Eukaryota > Metazoa > Arthropoda > Malacostraca > Decapoda > Palaemonidae > Palaemon > Palaemon carinicauda. The sequence continues at coordinate 97,314,167 of NC_090746.1, forward strand.
TATATATATATATATATATATATATATATATATATATATATATGTGTGTGTGTGATGTGTATGCGGATATGCTATATATATATATATATATATATATATATATATATATATATATATATATATATATATATGTGTGTGTGTGTGTGTGTGTGTGTGTGTGTCTGTGTAAAGACACTTTGATATCAAGGATACTCTGTTCATCATGTGAAGCTTGTTATCAATGTATTGAGAAATTACTTCTGAATTCTAAAGAGTAAGCAGTCATTAAAAATCTCTGTTAGTTGATAGGCTGACCATGTAAATTACATACTTAACGTTGTTGACATGAAATGATATAATAATCCTAAACTAAAAAGTTTAAAATCTAACCTATTATTTTTCTCGCTGACAGAAAATTCGAAGAAATATCCTCATTTCGATTTTCCATAATTCTAATAAAAAGTAAGTGAACTTTACGTCCCAGGAAAGTATTAAACTGAATAACCAACTCTAGACCGGCTGGAATAATACTTTGTTTTGCAGTCTGTAATTTGCTGAGGATGGAAATCTTATTTATGGGTTCATAATGCAAATTGCAGTCGGAGTTAAATCAGGGTCCCATTAGTGTGCTGCTATATATCATTTCTCCTCGTCATTTTCTCAGGAAGGATAACGTGGCCGGGAGAAATATTCCGTAATGTATTGTACTGGGTGTTGAAGTCAACAGAACCTCCTGGTTCTTTAGTCTTTTTGGTCTGGGTGATTTAAAGAGGAATATAATATGTTATATCTTCACTGAAAAATCACTGAATATATCTGCAACGTTGTGTCATTTTGCTTCGATAATGATGATAATTCTTCGCTAAGTATATGCCTATAAATCTTCTACTTCGGTGATTCCTTATGTGAATTCAAGACAGTGTTGCTTTAAAACTTCTATAATCTTGTAAGATAATATTGAAGAAAATAAGGGCCCCTTCACTAGCCACAGAACCACATCAGAACAGAAGAGGTAAGGTGGAAATGCTTTATTACCTAATCTCTCAACGTGACTAAACCCAAATTACAGAAACATCAATATACACAAAGAGAATTTCACGCTCTCATAAGTAATCCTTCAAGAACACAAAGGACTTCACCCCAAGTTTTAATTACAGCTTCGAGATAAAGAGAAGAACCCCTGCTACCATTACCTCCTGCCGAGGGAGAGAACGAATTAAAATAGAAAAAAATAAAAAAAAAATAAAAAACCTTAGGCCTTCCACCCTTGATCACTGAACCTCCACAGATGACTATCTTTTACCGAGTTGAAGTCCCCTTATGTTTTTAAGTGAATGAGCGCAGCATGGGCGGAAGGTTAATTATCTCAGATTCTTCTTCTCTTAGGCTTACTAAGAAAAAAAAAATAGTAATGAACAAATAATAAATAAAAGTGTTTCAAAGCTCGGGGACGCATTCCATGTCTGGTCCAGTCATCGATATAAGTATTTGGGTGCCCGGTGATATTTGATTTTCATGCATGTTCATGGTCTTATACAAACAAGTTAAAATAATTATTTCAGGAATAATAATAATAATAATAATAATTATTATTATTATTATTATCATTATTATTATTATTATTATTATTATTATTATTATTATTATTATTATTATTGTTGTTTTATGTTTTTATCGCAGCAATATTTTTTTTTTCTCTCTCTCTCTCTCTCTCTCTCTCTCTCTCTCTCTCTCTCTCTCTCTCTCTCTCTCTCTCTCTGCTACTCGCCTTTTTTCTCATCAATCTTAAATGGCGAATCTCGTGAGTGAAAATAATAGGCACGTTATGAATACCAAATTCTGACCTTTATTTGCAGAGTCTATCCTATCATTTCACAGATCTAAGTGTTAATACTAATTAATCCTTTCATATCCAACCTATAATTTTCTTAATAACTATAAATCCACTAATTGTTATCTTCAGCTCTATAACCTTTCTTTGAGCAGCAAAGTGATCTTAATGATAGGGAGCAACAGTTTGACAGCTTAATAGACAAAACTTCTCAGTGAGAGAGAGAGAGAGAGAGAGAGAGAGAGAGAGAGAGAGAGAGAGAGAGAGAGAGAGAGAGAAGGTATGTGTGTATTCTAGAATTCTAGTGACCACATTTCTGGTAAAATGTTATTAGGTAATTAAGGAAATGATAAGTACAGT
>NC_090746.1:97321336-97348836 GCF_036898095.1 Palaemon carinicauda
CATGGCGTGACATCACAATGCAATTGTCCTCGGCACACGGTGCCCCCACCTAAACCTACGTCTATCCCCATGCCAACCACAGAAGGTAACAGGGAGGCCATTCAACAATACCTGAAAGAACTTGATGCCTCCAGCACATTCAACACGTAGGTTCATCAGCCCCTCCCCATGATGGCGGGCCCACCGATGCACTTGATGGTCGACTCAGATGCTAAGCCCATTGCCCATCACATCCCCATTCCAGTAGCGTTACACTGGTAAGAAACCGTGAAAGCAGGTCTGGACCAAGACGTCAAAATGGGAGTTATCGAGCCAGTGCTGGTAGGAGAGCCGGTGACATGGTGCCACAGATTGGTAGTCTGCGCCAAGAAGACGGGCAAGCCTAGAATGACGGTAGACCTTCAGGCTCTCAATGCTCATGCCACTCGCAAAACACACCACACCCAATCGCCCTTTCATCAAGCCTGTTGTGTCCCATTGGAGAAACTAAAAACAGTGTTCGATGCCTGGAATGGATACCACAGTGTACCACTGCACAAGGATGACCGCCACATGACCACCTTTATCACACCCTGGGGCAGACATCGATACTGTGTTGCCCCACAAGGCTATGCCGCGTCTGGCAATGGCTACTCAAGGCGATATGATGAGATAGTATTCAACGTCCGTGACATGACGAAATGCGTTGATGACAAATTACAGTGGGCCGGCACTATTGAGGAAAGCATCTACCAGGAAGCCACCTGGCTCGACGTCTGCGGGAGAAACGGCATCACCCTCAATCCCGACAAATTTTTGTTTGGCGGTCACGAGGTAGAATTCGCCAGCTTCACCATCTCAATGGACAGTGTGCGCCCATGTGCGAAATACCTGCAGGCAATATCAGACTTCCCGCGCCCAAAGAACATTACCGACGCTCGATCATGGTTTGGCCTTGTAAACCAAGTGTCTTATGCTTTCAGTATGGCTGAGCGCATGCTCTCACTCTGCGAGCTACTGAAACCCAACAAGGCATTTACGTGGACCGACGATCTTGAAAGCTCATTCCAAGCATCTAAAGAGGCCAATGTAGATGAAATTACCAACGGGGTGCGCATCTTCAACAAAACCAAGCTGACATGCCTTACAACCGATTGGTCTAAAGAGGGCATCGGGTTCTAGCTGTTCCAAAAAAATTGCCAATGCCCAACAGACAAGCCATTCTGGTGCCACGACGCTTGAAAGGTGACCCTAGTCGGGAGTCGCTTTACACACCCAGCCAAATCCAGGTATGCCGCAATAGAGGGGAAAGCCCTGGCGGTAGCCGATGCTCTTGACAAATCACGCTACTTTGTCCTCGGCTGCTCAAACCTGGTCATTGCGGTAGATCACAAGCCACTATTAAAGGTGTTGGGAACCAATCCCTGGATGACATCACGAATCCCAGCCTGCACAACCTAAACGAGAAGACACTGCGCTACCGCTTCTGCATCGTATACCTGCCAGGAATGCGCAACAAAGCAGCTGACGCCATTTCATGTCATCCAAGAGGCGACACCAACCCAGAAAAATTGTATCTCCCCGACGACAATGCATCAGTCTGTGACCACTCCATACCGTCGGTCCATCACGATATCCTTGCCGGCTTACGCATGAGGGACTGTGCGACATGCACGATTGAAGAGCCTGCATACCTCACAGCCCTAGATTCCCTTCCCGCGGTCACCTGGGACCGTGTACGGGAATCTACAGCAAGTGATTCCGCCCTTAACGTGCTTACAGAGCTCATCGAACATGGGTTCCCAACGTCAAAAGATGACATGCCGCAACACCTCCGTGCGTACTACCAACTACGGAACGAGCTCAACACCTTCAACGGTGTCGCATTGTTCAGAGATCGTGATATTGTCCCTAAGTGCTTGCGCCAGGGTGTCCTATCCGTGTTACATTCGGCACATCAGAGCATTTCCATGATGAATGCTCGTGCAGAGGCATCAGTGTACTAGCCAGGCATTACCGTAGACACAGGCGACTAGAGATAACTGTGAGGATTGCCACCGCATGGCCCCCTCCCAACCATCCGGCCCCCCTACCCCACCCGTCTTGCCTGTTTACCCATTCCAGTCAATGTGTGTTGACTACTTCACTCACAAGGGCGCCCACTACTTGGTAATTGTGGACCGATACTCGAACTGGCCACTTATATCAAAGTCTACCAGTGGTGCCAAATGACTAATCAACAACCTGCGCCGTGCATTCGTCATATACGGAATTCCTGGGGAACTTGCCAGCGATGGTGGGCCAGAATTCACGGCAACCCAAACACGCGGGTTTTTGAGAGACTGGGGTGTCCACCACCGACTGTCGTCAGTAGCATTTCCACACAGCAATTGCAGAACGGAAATCGGAGTGAAAACGATGAAGCGCCTGATTACTAACAACACGGGGACAAATGGAGACCTAGACACAGATGCCGTTCAGAAAGCAGTCCTCCAGTACAGGAACACTCCAGACCTAGTCACCAGAATCTCCCCAGCCATGTGCGTCTTCAGTCACCCGATCCGCGATCTCATCCCTATCCTTCCTGGGAAGTATAACCCTCACACCACATGGCGCGAAACCCTGACGTCCAGGTAAGAAGCACTACGCAAGCCCCATGTTCGCATGATGGACACTAGGTCACAACACACTCGCCGTCTGCCACCCCTATGGGTTGGTGACCATGTTCGCATCCAAAATCAAACCAGCCCACATCCCACCAAATGGGATAGGACCGGGGACAGTCATCGAGGTAAGGCATTACGACCAGTACGTGGTAAAGGTTGATGGCTCGGGCCAAGTATCTCTGCACAACCGGAAATTCCTGAGAAAATTCACACCGGTTACGACCCTGACAGAGCCGCAGAATATAACCTGTGGCATACCCCTACAACCACCCGCAAGCGCGGCCTCGACCAAGCCGAAGGAGACTAACCGATACGTATCAACACCCCCGGACCCGCCCGCTGACCAACCACAACTGCTGGCTGACCGATATTACCCAACATCAGTCGATCAACCTCCCCCTCTCACGCCTGTAAAGCCGGCCAACCACACTCGCCAGCTTATACACACAACGCTGACTGACAAAACTCCACTGCCCCCACCACCAACACCAAGTCATGTCAGACCTTCAACGCCAGCCGCTCCACCCCGACTAGCAAATACCATCCCACCAACTGGTCTCCCCGTGGGCCGGCCATCCAGGACTGTCAAAACATCCAAATGGCATGAAGACTATGATTTTTCATCTCATGCTTAACATGTCTATGTCCAATGTCATAGAATGCTCGATCGACCTGATATTATATCAGACATTGCATTACTTTCATCAGTATAATTATTGCTTTGTGTAACTTGACTAATTTGAAGAATGTTTGATCAACCTGTTATTAGATTAGATGTCGTATTACCATCCTCAGTACATTCTTTTATCACTATGAATTACAGAACTATCAGACTATTCAGTGAAGATTTTCCATTTTAAATTCAATGGCCCACTCTTCAAACTTAATCAGTCTCATCCTAGCCGATCAAGACTTGGGAGGAGATAGAGAACCATGACTTATGAACGTCACCTGTGTGTGACACTGTGAGCGTTGTAGAGCACACCCCTCGCTTGTAGCTCGTTTTTACATTGTTTATATGCTAAATACAAATGGAGATCGTTCCTATTTAATCATTATTATTATTATTATTATTATTATTATTATTATTATTATTATTATTATTATTATTATTATTATTATTATTATTATTATTATTATTATTATTATTATTATTATTTTCTTTTAGCATCTGGAAATCTGTTTGAAAACATATTTTTGTAGTTTTGAATAAACTTTTATTACCTTATTACATATGCTACTATCTAAAAGATTAATTTCAGAAAAAAATCTAATTATCATGACCACCATCTTTGTCAGGCTAACATATTGGAAATTGGTGTTTTTTTTTCCAAAGGTCAAAGCAAATCACTGCCAAATTTTATGCTTGTTCAAAAAATAACATAATAGTGCATTTATTTTCCTTTAACTATGGGTAGCCTCAGAATATTAATCAACTGCTGCAAACGTTAAATTTGCGAATATAGTAACATTTCATGGTCCTAGAATCGTAGGCCTGCCATTAAGACCGTTAAGGATTAGAACTGTGTAGAACTTAAGTCCTCCCTTGAAATGATAGAAAATGGTTCTCTTGGACAGAAAACTATTTGAGAAAATGCATCGGTCCCTAAAATGTTTATAGTTGAGCAATGTAATTTTAATCATTTGTTTATACATTCTAGTTGTTTCTAGATTTAAATCATAAATTATCGAGAATGCTATTTAACATTCTGTTATTGTAATCGTAATGACAATGCCTTCTGATATCTAAAAATTATCAATAATTACGTGAGGCATTTTGGTTTCTATAACATATGGCCACCCCTGTCCGCCCAACCCCCTCCCAATAATGATCTCTTACTGAGGGTCTGATAAAAGACCACGTCAAATTTCGGGCAGAAATCCCCATTTCAAGCAACTATCGAAGCTTTCGTCAGCACCATATCTCAAAATAAAAAGTATTTGACAAATGGATAATACAATACAATAATATACTCAACGAGGCTAGAAATTGATGATAGGGAAAGAAGCATGGCTTTATGATTGAAATGGAAAGATAAGGCTTAATGCTACTAGGCCTGGATATGGTTTCAAGAAATCTTAAATACATCTGATGACCCCAAGATACTGAACTACGTTAGGAAGTAAATAGGGTACCGTTTAAATATTAAGTAGATACCTCTATAAACTGATTTTAACACATCCTATTAACTATATTATAGAATTTTTTCTTAATCTGGAAGGGGGTATCCTCAGCTATATCATTGCAGCCTTCATCTCACTTCTGTTCAGTGAAGATGTTTGAAATGTTGTATTTAATTAGTTGCGGGCATGTATGATCTTCCACCGTGTACAATGTAAAGTGTAAATTACGATTTTTTTTCCTTTATGAAATGGCTATCAGGTTTTATTTAATACCAAACTTATCTACTTGTACACAAAGAGATATGGATGGGGTCTAGGGATGTCATCAATGACTGGGTCAAAGATTGCCATGGAAGTCCTCAACAAAGCTGGCCACTAAGTCAGCTTCAGCGAAGTAAAGGTATTGAAACAGAATTCGCTTTTGTATTACCATCAGGGAATGGTGATTTACCAGATAGCATCAAGTGTAATCCAAACCTTGTAATGGCATCATATTTGCATAATGATGCAAATACTGACAAACTAGATAAAAAGGGCACTTTCCACACAACAGCAAGCCCCACACATCAGAATATTCTGCCAGATCCTAAAGAGTCTGACATCATTATGGCTAACTTCAAAGAAGGAAGGAAACAACAATCATTTATAGAGAGAAACAAGTAAGAAGAAGACCAATCAGTAACATGTCATTAACTTTACTAGTTCAGATAGATTGACTGGGACATTGAAAATTAAACAAATCTGTTGACCTTTATTGTTCCTGGAGGCTACAGAAAGGAAACACCCTCTCCATTCAGGATTCATCATACATTATGCTAAACACCTTCATCTACTGCAAAGAATATGCTACATGGATTCAAGTTCAAGCTTCCCTACTAACACCTTACTAATATTTACTATATATTATGTTGCTAAAGATATCCCAAAGGGTATATTATAACAGTGCAGATTAGTTTAGATAAAAATCAAATGTAGTTATAGTGTACAAATTCACTATTACTATTCAGTCTACATAAGTACATCATTTCAGCTGAATTTCAACAAAGCCAACATTGTAAATTGTTGTCCCAATGCAAAGTACAGATAAAACAACATCACAAGTGGTTGGATCTGAAGAAAACACAGTTAGTCTCTAAGCTGGGCCTGGAAAAAAAGAAAAAAAAAACTAGTTTCAGACATTTAAATGTATCATCAAAATTAATTCTAGAATTAAGAAGATATTCTTTGTATCATAATGTTATGTTTTTGTAAAAAGCTCTTTTCACTTCAGCCTTAAAAATGATTATCTACAAATGCACATAAAGACTCAAGATTATACCAACTGTAATTTTTGCTACTCCAGTTTAAACTTATATTCACAAATGTACGAGCCATATATGTTTTCATATAGGCTATCAGCATTCAATATGTATTGAAGAACATATTTATTCAAATAAATATATGAAAGGAGAAAAAAAAAGAGTAAAAGTAGCATAGAGATGAAATTCGTCTTATTGGAGGAGAGCCATTATGAATTACTCTTCCAATAATTAAGAAATCAATTAGGTAATATTTATATATTGATGAGTTATTGTGGTATATCATTACTCTTTGATATGCAAATGAATTCAGTAATATTAATTTAATATCTGCTATAATGGAAACATCTCATCGATTTTGCAATTCAATCAAGCAATGTTTTGTAAGTGGTGCCTCATATTGATAGAACAGATATGCAAATGTTATTGAACCTACGTAAAATAAACAGAAGCAACAAAATATTTAAACTATTTGTTCTCCATAGTCATTACTAGATGTCCGTGTGTGTTTGTCAATATCTTATAAAAATTCCATCTATTTATGTATCTTTAATGTGGGATGAGTCAATTGGGGCATTTACTGAAGCTTCTTAAAACCTTTACCGAGCAGATAGGTGAGATTGCCATCTTCAAATTAATGTTATACAAACAACTGTTATTTTATGAAGAGATCTAACAATTAGATATATTATTTTAAGTATTCCAGCATTATTAGAATTACGTTTGAACCCTGTGTGTGTGAGTGGTATATTGCAGCATGTATATCTGGTTATCAAAAGAGAAAATATTGTCAGTCTTGACTGTAAAAACAAAGTCCCTGAGCTTATGAATAGGTGATCAAAGGCACTTTTAATAATTTTACGATGTGATGTATAGAAAAATATTGTTATCTGTTTAACAGCAGAAGTTACAGCACTTCATAGAATTAATAAAGAGGCTTATGATCACATGTTTACCAAGCTCAGCGATTTTGTCTTGCAGGCAACCTTGTTAAGTTTCTCTTTTGCTACAAAGTACCGCTGCCAGACGTTTCCTTAGCTTCCCTCTATGTGATCCGGAATCAATGATATCAGCTGTTCTACCACATTCTTGTTTTAGAATTGACATTGCACAAGCAGATATTAATAATTATAGATTACAGCTATTTACTCAGCATGTTTAATTTACTGAAGTAATTCTGGTAGATACATAGTATTAAGTTTGTTCTTACGAATATTCTGTTCATGGACACATCAATCCAAATTTTGGCAGATATAAAAGATGGCTTCAGCATTAAACATTTTAAAGTAATCATGATCCAAGACAGGTTTAGTCATATCCACCTTAGTTATATAGTGTGTCTCTGGATTTGTTTAGTAACCCCTGTAGTGGCCCTACCGTACATCAAGCATTTCCCAACCCAAATAATGTTTAAGCTAAGAGATTTCAAAATCCTTATCAGATATCTTTGCTTAATTACTAAAAAAAAAATAACTAAAGGTCTTTGACAAATATTGCGGAAGATTTGAAGTCACTATGATATTCCAGTTGAATGTGAGAAAGGAATGATGGAGATGGAATGTGGAATGTTAGTGAAATATTGTCCAATTGATGTGGATGAAGAGGGGTTCTACAGGGTAACATTACGCCACCTGTCTTATTTGCTCTTCTCATATATTCTTTTAATTATTACCCGTTGGTAATTATAGTTAGACTAGAATGCAAAGCTTTTTGTTTTTCTTGTAAAAACTTAAGTCGTACTTCAACCATAATAGTGGCGGCAATATTTTACACGATGTAACTTGATTCATCATAGAGAATAAAAAAAATCTAAAATTAATACTTGAGGATATGGATCGTAGAGAGAGAGAGAGAGAGAGAGAGAGAGAGAGAGAGAGAGAGAGAGAGAGAGAGAGAGAGAGAGAGAGACTTGCCTTTGTAGTTATTAGAAGTTTCTTTCACACACGAAAGATTGGTTGTTGCCACAGTTCGTATCCTGAAAAACCCATTCCTGAGAGCTTGGATGATATAGTGAAAAACAGTTTCTACTCCCATCGTCTTTCATGTGGTTTGAAGAAGCCTCTTTAGCCCCTGGAAAGAATGAAAAGATTCAGTACTTAATTCAGTTCACTTAAGCCATCTGCCCCATAAGGGTTGGCTCCAGTGAAAAGACATCACAGTGACAGCTGTCATTTTCTTCCATACCAAATCTTGGATGAACGGCCGTTATCGTAGACTATCCACTACAGAAGGATCATCAGCAGTTTGTCGGGCCCCCTAACGCAATTACCATCTCTTCCCAATTTCTTGCTCATGACTAACTTCTTTTCGTATTTTACCTTTTCTGTGCATCACCTTTCTCTCATTTCCCGATCATCCGTTATGCGAATTTCCACATCCATTCTTCTCTCACCCACATTAACATTCATTGGCTCATCTTCTTTTTCAACTATCTTCAGGTTCTTCCTCTAACAGGCGTGTCATCACTTTTAATTTGTAATTCAAATCCTTCCTTTTGTTCGGTTACTAAGCTGTTATACTCTTGTAACTCTTACAGTCGCAGTTATCACTTTTTCCTTTATGTAGTTAAATAACTACTTTTCATCCATTATTTCGAAACTTTTCTGTCAGCTAGACATATTTTACAAATCCTGGTCAGCCAGTCAGCCACAATATCAGAGCTGTACTGCAGTATGTTACATGTAATACATCAACATCTTGTGATTGCATAATAAGAGACTGATGTCCATTCAGCTTATTCTGAATGTATTAGATGTAGTTAAGGAACTTCAAACTAGACTATTTTATATCTAGACCTATAGAACTACCCGAACTTGTACTAATACTTTGTAATGGTTAGCATCATTTGAGATCTCATATCTACATATTTTGATGTCCGGCATCATAAATAAGCAAAGACCAAGTCATAATATAACGTGAATTAAGTAGGCTCTCTAGAGAACATTAACTGTTGGTTAGGTTATACCCAAAATCTATAGCAAAAACTAATACATTTGATGGAAACAAGATGCAAGGGACGACAATAGTAGTAGATGTAAAGATATTTAGTTTAGGCATAGTGCTGTTATAATAAATGCAAAACTTCACATTGAGACCCATAATTTGATAAATTTGAGCTATATAAACAAATCTAATGGAACCATCACTCGGTAACTATGGTGAATATAAACTAGTGATGCAGTACTCACAATATTTGAGTAAAGTACAGAAAAAGATCAAAGGCTTAGAATAATCATAGCTACTTGAAGGTTCCGTCTTCCCACCGAAGCAGTCAGTAAACTCTCTGTGGAATCTACATACTCCTTACTCTAGGTACAGAAGATAGTGTTTGTACCAGTTTTAACCATGGTGTATGACTAGAAGAATAAAAGTGGGACACTTGAAAAAAAGTATGGTGTATCTAGTGATGTTAGAGGTATTGCAGGGCTATGAAGGATATGCCAACTGAACGGAATTAGGTAAAGATTTTTTTTTTCAACTGTACTGACAAGAGTAGAGCTTTTCGTTGAAGAAAGTACATTGGCCTCAGCATTAGGTGACTGGGACTGTATTATTTTCTATCTAATTGGAGTTTAAAATTTTCATACCATTGTTATTTAAATTCTTAAAGTATTACTACTCACCATTGATATACTGCCACATTGGGGGTTGACCAGATCCATTTCGTTGAAGTCCAATCCAGTAACCTTCCTCAAGTTCTGTAAAAGAAAATCCATATTATTTGCGTTAAATGAAAAAAAAAAGAAATTAAGATACAAATTGCTGAAAACAATAACTCATTTCTTATATGTTAGTTAATTGTTCTGAAATTTACAGGAAGGAGACTGAAAAGACACAAAAAGTTAGGAAAAGAAGAGGGAATTTGGGTGCAAAGTTATAAGATAAGAAACTGTGTTACTAATGGTATGCTGAGTGGTGAATGGTTTCAGCTGAGGAAATACTGATTGGGGATAGTAAAAAGAAACCACAGAGAAGAGTAAAGCGGAGAGAAAACATGTGCAAGAGTAAGCTTATGAAGGTAAATGGACACTGGAAAGACAGCCATGAATGTTTGTATGGATGGTATAAAGACCAACAAAATATATTTGGACTGGTATATGGGAATAGAAAATTTGGATGATAGTAGGCTCTTAAGAGCAAGTATAGGGTAAACAAGGATTGAACCAGTATGTGTGCTAAGGTTTAGGACGAATGCATGTTGTTGAAATGAGACACCGAATATTCTTTAACACGTTGCCATTCTTCATCAAGGATCTCACATGAAACCAGTTTAACCATAACTAATTACAAACCTGCAGAAGACAGTTATTTAGGAATAGCCCAGTTATTTTATATATTGGGAATAGTATGTGAGTAAGTACTTCTAGCAAAATAGTAATAGAGCAGAAATTAATCAGCACACATAGTAAGATGAGATACCAGGGAATATGGAAGGAAGTATTTAAAGGTTTAAATGCCATGAATGGCAGAGGCAAGGGATAGGGACAATCCTCTGGAGACAAGACAAAGCCCTAGAGACTGACCATATATGCATGTGATCAGTGCCCAAGCCGCCTCTCTATCAATTCTGACGTGGGAAGGACAGGCAATAGCTGCTGATGACTACAATTAGCCCAGTAACGACAACAGCTCCGATGAGTGGAACTGCAGCTTGCCTAGAACAGAGCCTCTTCCAGCGAGCGCCATGGCCAGTCAGAAAACAGATTCCTCTAACTGGGAATATCACAAACGTGACTCACTCTTGACCCGATCACCTGACTCAGCGCTCGGCTAGGACATGCCACCTGTCATAGTTACTACCTTTATCCTTGAGTCATTCCCAGCCATTGAGAATTTGAAGCCCATAATGAGACCTACCCGGATTCATATAAATACAGCTACGAAGCCCTCAGTTATCATTTATTCTTCAAGCCTGATGATGAGCAGACGTAACTGTCTGCTTGAAACGCGTTAGTTTCACTCGACTCCTTAAAACGACAAAGAATACTTACCGCACCTTGGAATGCCCTGAACTTAGTACATAAACCTATGTGCATAAGTACACTTTCGAAGTAAAAGAATGAATTAGTTTGCTAATGAATATCTATATCCTCTCCAAAATTGAGAGTAGTACAATTACTGGCCAATTACAGTGATGTTGAGAAGAAGAAAATTGGATCAATAGAAAAGGCGTCTAATAAAATCAACGCCACAGAGGCAGCTATTATCTTCAATAAAACTTACATAAAAGAGGGTCCCCTTCCGAAATTCATATTTACCTTATAACTATAAATGTAAACGACCTGAATGACACTAGGAAACAACATATTTTGGTGTCTTTTCTAATTCAACATAGAGTTGATATTGCTATCATTCAGGAGCACATGTAAAATGTGGTATTAATCGCATGTGTATCTTGTTCATATGCAAGTATGTAAAATAATAAACAAGGTGGTAGGTGTTATTTGGGTATAACTGGAATGGTCGTTATCAGCCAATTAAGCAATCTACGTTAAAAGCTTCACAAAAGCGAAGGTCTTGGTATTCAAGACATATATGAAAAAGCTTTGAGTAAATTTACATGTGTAATTTCTTAAAATTGTATTTGCCTGGATCTGATCTTCATTTATTGATGTGTTATAATTGTAAAATGAGGTTAGATGGAATTATGAACTATAATTTTGAATGTAATGAATATAGATATATTGATCATGTATATTATAATGTTTATATAGATACTACAAGGAAAGATATTAGTTCCAAAAAAATTCATAAATTGAATAGTAAAACAATTTATAAAGGTATTAGAGTAGATGAAATTCAAAATTTTATGGAGAGCTTACATCTGGTTTATTAGGAAGGCATTAGGAAAAATAATAACTAAATCCATTGAAGTTCTAGATTAAACTTTTATTTATAAGTACCAGACATATTCAGCGCGTATTGCCAACAAGGAAGATATTTCATGATATGCACATTGCGGATTCTCCATATTGACTGAAATGTGAGAAAGAGGACATTCCTTTTCATATTTTTATATTTGTGATAAAACGAGAAAGTGTTAATCTGGGTAAGGGAATTAATGAGTTATCTGTATGATACATAATTTAGTAGAAATGTTAATCATTTCCTTTTTATATAAGTTGAGTGGAATTAAAAAGATCTGTAACATTGTTTTCAATGTGAATGATCAGAGACAATATTTGTGACATGGTAGATGTAAATATCAGTGACAAGACTACATTTTGGAGTAACGAAGGTTAAATTATGGAGAATTATATGATTTTTTTTTTTTTTTTTTTGAAAGAGGTAGTGAGTGAACAAGATGTATACGACACTGGTGTAAGTAAAAAATTATTGTAACTAAATATGTACATTTTGTCTTGAAATTATGAAAGAAGATGACTTACTTGAATCTGCGACTAATTTTGTTACTTCCTGAAATTTCTCTTCGGTTTCAAGAGTAGCAAGTCGTCCTCCTTCAGATTTGCACATTTTCCGGGCCAAAGGGAATTTGAGAAGTACAGGATGAACCTTATAAAACTTGCCTTTCCATTGATAATCATCTCCTGAAAGTGAATATTGAAAATGCATGAAAAATATTAGTTTGTGCTTACGGGTTTACATGAGTTTACCTTATCAGAATGCCAAATTTGAAAGCAAACATGTAAATTCCATCCACTTACTAAACCAGTGTAATGTAAAACAGGACAAGCCATTAGTGGTTTGACTTGCAAGTTTGAAGTAATTTGCATAGTCTTCAGGTGTTGGGTCTCTCAGTTCCAAGTGACTAAAATATTCTTGAGCGATGAGACAAAAAGAGATGCTGTTATTGAGCATCCCTAACCATGTGGCTCCCCAGCAGTTATTCGTCGCCAGGCAGAGGTGTCGGCATTGGCCTGCAAAGATTATCCAAGAGGTTTGTTGGGTTTGTAACAGCACACCCTTCCCCATCCAGGCACAAGGCCCGGGCAATCTTCAACGAACGAACGAACGAATTCCCCACCTCAGGTTAAATGAAAGCAAGAATAAGAAGCTGTGCGGGGAAAGAGTGCTAGAGTGCCGTTTAACCACTCGGCGTTAGATGCCCAGAACATCTAGGGTGATATTTATATTAAAAGGGAATGGGTGGATAAAGTTCAGTCGTACCCCAAGCCACCTATGGGTTAATCTTGAAATGAAGCATGGAACTGTTTCTAAATGGGGAAAGTTACAAGTTAGTAAAAATATAATCAGAGAGAGAATTTTGGATATCAACGAAAAATAAATTGGCCCGAATATAGATTAGTCAAAGAAACTAGATCGTGACAGAGATAGCAAACTAAATATATCATTACATGTAATGGGAAATTTTGAAATATATAACTCAGCAAGAGCACATAAGTATGCAATTTTGATAAAAATGTCAGATTAGAAAAAAAAAAAACATGGATGAATTTTATAGGCAAAAAAAAAATCATTCTGGAGAAAGAGTATATTATCTTGAGAATGGGGAATATGAAAGTAAATCTAACTAGTTTATTTACAAGAACACTGCAAAAAAACTTTAAATACGTTTTCAGAGTTCTTCAGTTAGGTGTTTAATAGTTGTAATGAATAATTTATAACTGAAATTATCTCTATTTATTTACAAAGAACCAAAATAATTCAATATCATCTGTTTGGAGCATACCTAAAATAAAATAAGAATTCGGGGGTTACAAGACTGTAAGGCAAGTTAAGTTTATGCATAAAAAAATGGGAAATATCAGCTAATAAGATATATCAATATTAAAACTCACAAGGTTTTTCAACTTCTTTCTCGATCTTGACGTATTCTAATGGCATGATTTTCCCAGCAAATATATTGGCTCTCTCGTGGTAGATTAACTTTCCAAGATTCCCCAGTTCATTGTCAGAGTCTATGAGCTCCTGTAATACTGCCAATGACGTCATCGTCATCAGAATTACCAGCGCCACCTTCATCTTGTTCATCAAAATTTTCTTGGCTTACTGTGTAGGAAAATAAAATGATTAAGGAGATAGTTTAGTATTTATATGTATTTTAATCATATCAGAAAAGGAAATTGTCCACAAAATCGAGAAGAGAAATATTGATGACATGCAAATATGGTACTTCTCCTCAAGTCATTCATGATTTAACTCTATTGTCTATCCTATTACCATCTCCCCTATATAATAAAGAGCCATTGTCTGGGTATATATATATATATATATATATATATATATATATATATATATATATATATATATATATATATATATATATATATGTGTGTGTGTGTGTGTGTGTGTGTCTGTGTATATGTACTGTATATATATATATATATATATATATGTATATATATATATATATATATATATATATATATATATATATATATATATATATATATATATGTAAGACCAGATCCGTGAGTGCAAAATCAAATCTGTTAAGAGCTGCAAAGAATTGTGAGAAATGTGTGTATGGATAATACACCACTGTAACAATTTTCCACTTGGTAATGGTAGAAGAGACTCTTTAGCTATGGTAAACATCTCTTCTGGGAGAAGGACACTCCAAAATCAAATTACTGTTCTCTAGTGTTGGGTAGTGCCATAGCCTCCATACCATGGCCTTCCATTGTCTTGGGTTAGAGTTCTCTCGCTTGAGGATACACTCGGGAACACTATTACCTCTTCATTGTTTGTATATGTCAGATATATGTTAACGTTGTTGCTGGTTTCAAGATATTTTGTATTGTTATTCATTACTTCTTATAGCCTATATAGCTTATTTTATATCCTTTCCTCACTGGGCTATTTTCCATGTTGGACCTCTCAATCTAACAGCATCCTGTTCTTCCAACTAGGGTTGTAGCTTTGCAAATAATAATAATAATAATAATAATAATAATAATAATAATAATAATAATCGTATTTGCTCATTTGTGCAAGAATTTCGAAGGGATATAGCCACTCCTTACGAGCAGAAACCATTAACATTTGAAAATTTACATGATTATAATAATAGTCTTACTTAAAGGAAAAGGACCCTTTCAGTGATCTGAATTGAAAGATTATAACATTCTTTAGTTAAATATTAGTTTGTCGTTTAAAGATAAAGTGTCTACATTCCTGGAATAAACAAATATATCTTCGACGTCGCCTTCTATTTATTGCAAGTCCGCCATCACGCCATGTCATGTCTTGGAAACAATAACATAGAGATAAGGAATTTAGAAACACCAACTAAAGATGTAGCCCGGTATATTAGAAAGACCCTAGAAGTTAGAAATAAAAGCATGCAAGCTGTGCTGTCTGTGTAGGAGGTAACTAATGATAATGAATTTTCCGCAGATTGCAGCACTTTTCACCTACAACGCTTCTTCTAGTAGTATGCCCACAATCAGAGTGCTGTGGAGAGAGCAACGAGGAACCTTGAACCAGGCTGTCGCTGTCAGACGCTCTGTAACGGCTCTCACAACTGTTTATTGATCTAAAAGCATTTCGAAAGCTATTCTTAATTATCATGATTTTCAATTTGAAATTATGTCTAAACACTGCGTTATATTTTGTTTTTCAAACGGGGAATGATATGGAAAAAGCATTTATGAAATGGTTGTCTAACCAAATAAATTCATTGATTAAGTTTTCTCAAACTGGACCTTATAAAAGGTTTCCTTGGCTTTTTTTATACAATTTTTATAGAAAGTATGTAGCATATTTTAGATTAGTGATTATCTCTAGACTACGATTTTGGTAAATTCATCTACACAATCATGGCTACAAATCCTTTGATACATTACGGAAAATACAAATGACATATTTTTTATTTGTTGGTTTTCTAAATAGAGAGAATCTAAACTTGTAGGCTTGTCTAACAATATGTATTACAAGTCGCCTCTGCCATGATTTATAGCCTACTCAAACCCAACTGTATATGGGTAGGATAAGATGTGGTAGGCTGGGGGCGATCCACAGGTCTACCAAACATGAAACTAGTGTTGTACTATTCAATTGCGTGTGCTTATTGACTGATTATGTTTGTATGTATATTTCTTTTTTTACAGTTAAATGGGATGATGGACTAGAAACACAGGCCTAAAAAACGTGATCATGGTACTGTACCATCCAACCACGTGCCTACATTAAGTGATTGTTTATGTTTGTTTGTAGAAACCAAGCTGCCATTGACGTCATAGTGGCCATCTGTTATTCAGAAGGCGATGTCATTCGGGTTTAGAAAGATTAATCTACTCAAGGTACTAAAAGAAGTGATATTTATTGTTGTTTTGCCACAAGACATTTTTTACTAGTCTTTCATAAAGGAAGTGCAATAGAAAGGAAAGAGTTTCCCGAAGGTTCCTTATTGTGTGACTAATAGAATATTGATCGATTGGACTCTGGAAGTAAACACATATTGTTGACATGGTTTCCAAGCACAAGGATAAAAACTAACTCACCTACTGTATTATTAACATTATTATTATTATTATTATTATTATTATTATTATTATTATTATTATTATTATTACTAGTTGAAAAAGCAGGAGGCTATAATCCAAAGGCTGAATAAGAGAAAAATAGCCCAGAGAGGAAGGAAAATAAAAAAAGACTATAAAACAAGTAATAGACAATTAACAAAATATTTCAAGAACAGTAACAACATTAGGAAAGATCTTTCAAATATAAAATGTAAAGAAATACTTATGTCAGCCTATTCAATATTAAAAACATCCGCTACAAGTTTGAACTTTTCAAATTCCACCGATTCAACTGCCTGACTAGGAAAATCATTCCACAGTTTGGTATTAGCTGGAATAAAACTTCTAGAATATTGTGCAGTATTGGGCCTCATAGTGGAGAAAGCATGACTATTAGAATTAACTGTATACCTAGTATTACGAACAGGATGGTACTGTCTAGAACAGGGGTTCTCAACCTTCTTGGCCCATGCACCCCTTTCACCATTTGCAATGATGTCATTCCCCCCCCCCCCCCCCCCGCTTCCCGTCTTTTCCAAATTTGTCTGTCTCAAAAAGTGCACTGTATATAATATGCAAATATTACTAAAAATCCTTTTATTTTCTATTTTTCAAACGGTATTGTACATTTAAAGCTTTACTTGGATTATTTTTATAATGGTATATTACAAATTATATGCAAATTGAAGATATCGATGGATATATAAAACGTGAATGAAAGTAAAATAGTTTTTTTTTATTTATAAGAACTATTTAACAGGCCAAACTGAAGCTGATGCAACAAACAGAAAGTTCGATAGGGCAACAAGATATTTTAAATATGTAATTATTTTTATTCAGAAGATTACATTGCATCGATTGACGAAACCTGTGATTGTTTTTTCTTAGCCAATTCTGGGATACGCGGATGAGTGCTTGAAAGAGCACAACGCAGGTAATTTTCTACCTCTAGTCTACTGCGCTGCTTCGTTTTAATTTGTAACAGAGTTGAAAAGCCTGACTCACAAAGATGTCGATACAAATGGAAGCAATACACGGATAGCCATTTCAGCCAATTTTGGGTAGGAATCGCACATCAGAGGCCAAAATTTTGTTATTGATTTCTCATCGAACATATCTCTTACACCCGAATCACTTTTTAACTCTAAAACTCATCTTGACAATCATCAGGAACTTTTTCAACCGACAGTTAGAAGGGATTTCTGACTAAATCCAACTCATCATCACTAAGTTCGTGAAAATATCGTCTGAATTCATTTTCCAGTGCTGTTAAATGCTACAAAATTTCATTTTTTGCAAATTGTGGAAGCACCTTGTCTTCACCACAAACATCAAGAATGGATGACAGTTTCTCAAAAATTACTACATTTTCTGCATTTACTCTTTTCTTCTAATTTTCAGGCTTGCTCATGAAAGCTTCCAAGGCATCTACAAATTCTATAATGTCTGTATTCCTTCCTTGCATCTGAAGATTCAGTTTATTCAGTTGCTCAATTATATCAACAAAATAGGCAAGACACATGATCCATTCCTCATCACTCAGCCAGGCAGGAAATTCTGGTTTACCTTGCACTTCAATAAACAATTTGAGCTCATCTCTAAGCTCAAATACTCGCTCAGTTACATTTCCTCTTGAACGCCAACGAACATTTGTGTGAAAAAGAAGCGAATGATGGGTTGCATCCATATCCGTACATAACTGCTTAAAAAGGCGTGAGTTGAGAGCCCCTCCTTTGACGAAATTTACCATTTTAATTGTTTGATCCAAAACCTTCTCTAGCGGAGCAGGAAGTATTTTTGAGGCTAGTGTCTGACGATGGCTCATACAATGAGTGCCTTTCACTTTTGGAGCTCGCTTTTTCACACATACTTGGAATTCGGATTTTGTCCCTAACATAGCTGGTGCTCCATCTGTACAACACCCACTGATATTATCCCACGAAAGATTTTCTGATTCAAAAAAAAAAAGATGAAACCTCCAAAATATCAGAGGCCTTGGTAGTTAGTTCAAGAGGAGAATAAAAGAAATCTCCTCTTTAAATGAACCTGAGTGAACATACCTTGCAAACACCATCAACTGGGAACATGATGCCACATCAGTGGATTCATCAAGTTGAATTGAAAACAAGCTAAATGCTGAAGACTTTATCTCCTGCACAACTTGATCCTTGATATTAGCTTCTCAGTTATTTATAGTCCAGGAGTTCCCAACCTTGGAATTGCCAAGTAATTTTCTTGGGACCTACTTAATTCCCTAGCCATCTGTCTCTTCTTCAGTACCTTTTACAATCCTAGGATTAACTTGGGTGGTCACTTTAATATTACTGTCTAATCCATTTTTCCAGTTACGCCAAAGCCTATAATTGCTCTCCTCACCCATAAACTTACTTCGGTCACAATTCACCCCCTGAAAGCCCAAAATTCACCCCTGGGGGTGAATTTCACCCCCATTGAGAACCTCTGGTCTAGAAGATCTAAATGCAAAGGAGGGTCAGAGACATGGAGGAAAAATAACATATCAATCCCCTTAGGTCAGATATATAGAATATTTTATGCAACAGGCATAAGGAACTAATTAAACGATGGGCCCAGAGATTAATATCTTGATTAAGAATAAGAAATCTATTAAACCGTAAGTTCTTGTCCAACAAATTAAGATGAGATTTATCAGCTTAAACCCAGCTAGGAGAACAGTGATCGAAACAATGCAAAATGAAAGAATTAAAACACTTCTTCAGAATAAGTTGATCACCAAAAATCTTTAAAATTTTCTCTATAATCCAATTTTTGTGCAACTGAAGAAGGAACAGACCGAACGTATTTCTAAAAAGTAAATTTGCCATCAAGAATCAAACCTAAAATTTCAAAAGAGTCTTATAGAGTTGAAGAAGCACTATCAGTACTCAGATTTGGATGTTGAGGAGCCACTGCCATCAACCTACTTACAATCATACATTGAGTTTTGTTTGGGTTCAACTTCATGCTCCTAAATTTGTACCATGAACTAATTTCAGCTAGATCTCTGTTAAGGGATTCAGCAACCCCCGATGTAGCAACACAAAGGAGATAGAATTGAAGCGAAGACAGTAGTAGCATCTGCATATGTACTACCCTTACAAAGAGAAAAGTTGCCACTGAATAATTACAGTGAAGTAAGAAGAATTGTCTGGTAATCTCAGTGTTGTCCGGTGCATGAGGACAGAGGAGAATGTGTAAAGAATAGGCCAGACTATTCGGAGTGTGTGTAGGCAAAGGGAACATAAATCGTAACCACAGAGAAGGATCCAATGTAGTACTGTCTGGCTAATCAAAAGACCCCATAATTCTCTAGTGGTAGTATCTTGGCGATCTTCACGTATACTTCTGCTTCACCATTGGATCTAGTATACGTGGAGCTACGGACTTCGTGTTTGAAGTTATACGCTGATGAAAACTCTGCAAACTCTTTTCACACAAACTGCTTGGCTCTATCGCTTCTCACTTCATATGGTACACCATAGCACCCAAACCACGGCCGTAACTTCATGATCGTCGTCCTGCTCGTTATATCAGGTAAGTTTATGACCTCAATGTATCTGGGATAGTAGTTAACCACTACGAAGTAGTTGACCTTATCAACCTCGAAGGCATCAGTACCAACTTTATGCTAGGGTCCTTCAGGAAGGATAGTCAGCTTCAAGGGCTCATATGACTTAGAAGGGCAATTCGTCTCTCATATCCCACAGTTTGGCACATCTTTTCTCTGTCAACATTGACTATAGCCACAAAAGGAAAAAGGGAAAGACTTGATTGGGGTTAGCATTTTCGTCTTATTAGAGACATTGACAGACTCCTTGATATGACGGAAGTTCTAACTTCAATCAAGTCTTTTCATATTTCCTTTCATAGTGTCTCCCCTTTATAATAAAGAATAAGTGTCTGGCTATATATGTATATATAATATATAAGCATATACTGTATATACATATAAATATATATATATATGTGTATATATATATATATATATATATATATGTGTGTGTGTGTATATATATATATATATATATATATATGTGTGTGTGTGTATATATATATATATATATATATATATATATATATATATATATATATATATATATATATATATATTTCTGGTCAGCGACATTACCAGATGTATTACTACTCGGTCTCTACCCGTCCCTCGAGGATGGAGGACAGTAGTCATACCCTGGTGAGAGGGAGTACCCCGAGAGGTACACTCAGAAACCGCAATCTGCCACAAACTGCCGAAACTGCCGTGTTGTAGTTAAGAAAGGGGGAGGAGGTGGGAGGCGTTGAATCTGTGTGCATGTGTGCATAAGTAACTAAATATTTAGCCCTCAATTTTACTGGTCGCGTACAATAGTAATACTGTCCATATTTTGTGCTCATCACATGTCAGCTTTCATGATTTCAACACACACACACACACATATATATATATATATATATATATATATATATATATATATATATATATATATATATATGTGTGTGTGTGTGTGTGTGTGTGTGTGTATACAGTGTGCGTGCATGTGTGTGTATAAGACAACAACAAATGTAGGCGTTTCTAGTCTACTGCACGACAAAGACCTCAGATATGTATGACCTTATTTATGTCTGGGAACTGGCCAGTTTACATCCCCACGCTGGCCACTGCGGATTGGTGATGGGAGACTTTAGTCTGATCGCTCACATCAAACCAACCTAGTATGGGTGGCCCTGACTAATAAACTGTAGATTTGCTTATCATGGCGATATACAAACCCTTTCACTGCATTAAGGTATCCCTACTCAGAAAGATATATATATATATATATATATATATATATATATATATATATATATATATATATATATATATATATATATATGTGTGTGTAAGAATATAAAGAATATGTATTAAATGGACCATAAGCTAAAACCTTCTTAATTGTTTGACATGGAGTTTTGCAAAAATATGACAAAGAAGTAGTTTTAAGTGTATGGTAATCTTGGTAACATACAGTTCAATCATAATTTATTTCGAACCACCAAAACATTCCTCGTATTCAAAGTACAGAATAAAATAGAAGACTCACTATCAAGGTCGGGCATATGACGGAAATGGGTCTTCTTAACAGATATATCCCTAATGTAAAAAGATCATTAAAAACTCACGAAAGAACTGAATTATCATAATTATAGTTAGGGACAATGAATTGAAAATATAACGGAAATAGGTCTTCTTCACAGATATATCCCTAATGTAAAGAAATCTTTTCAAACTCACTAAAGAACTGAATTATCATAATTATAGTTAGGGACAAACCCAGCCACTGAGCGGGGCAAGCCAGCCTCAACTTGGTGCCGGTCCCAAGCCCGGGTAAATGGTTGGGTTGGTGGCAGGTAGGGCATCCGGCCATGAAAAATTTGCCAAAACCAATATGGACAGTGGAGATTGTGAACATCGACCCCACATAAAAGTGGGAAAAGATGCAGACAAAGAAGAAGAATTATAGTTAGGGACAATGAATTGAAAATTTTCATAAAATTTTAACATCATCTTTCAAACTCATTGACTGATGACTTACAAGAACGAGCAATCGTTACCCTATCACATTTATGTCCATTTAATCACAACCCCACACCCTAAAATGAATGTAACTGAACCACGTCCCCCCACCGCACACACTAATATTCATTTCCTTCCATTACTTCCATATAGTAATAGATATTGCCCCTTGCCATATAATAGTATTGAGTTATAGAACTCCTATTGAAGCCAGAATATTACTTGTAATAGGTATACTTGAACTCACACTTTATGGATCACCTGTAATAAGAATCATTGCAGTCCCTATTGGAAACCTTTCTGCTTGGCGATCACCGGACTAGGGTACGAGTCCAGCTTAAACTCGATAGTTTCTTTAGTGTCTGCAACCTGACCATATTTGTGAGAATTTGGGGGGAGCCTATATGTCCACCTGCTGAGACACCAGCAGCCATTACCTTTCCCTTCCTGGTCCTACCTTAGGTGGAGAAGCGGCTGGAGTGCTGATGATATGTATATATTGTCAGTCACTAGGGCATTGTCACTGTCCCTTGCCTCTGCCATGCATGAGTAGCCTTTAAACTTTTAAACTTCAGACTGTATAGAAGTTGAGATGCCTAATACCTTATATTACAACTGTTTATGAAGAGCAGCATTTTTCTGCCATTCATGACTAGACTTTAAACCTTTAAACTTCAGACTGCGTAGAAGTTGAGAGGCATACTACCTTATAATACTAGCAGAGCAGACATTTGTTTATAAACAGCAGCATTTGAATGATGAGGAGGAAAAACGTTTAAGTGAACTAGAGCATCCAGTTTACGCTGTATACAAAGATCCCATGAAACATTATTGAGAGATACAGATTTGTGCCAAAATGAAAGGCCAAAACATGAAATCATCGATCTTTCTGAAACTTTCAATACACCGTGGAAATCTTCTGGAGGCAGCGGTGCATAATAATGAAATTTAAACTCTAATGATTAACCCTTTTTGCTTGCCTTAAAGAAAAGATGTTCAGAGGAAATTTTACTTAATCTTTCTATGGTCAAAATTTCTTTCTTAACCTGTAAAGAATTTATGAATTATATCACGAACTGGATATTCATAACTGGAGGTAATTCCAGAAGAAAATTAGATCATTGTGGCGTAATAATAATAATAATAATAATAATGATAAGAAGAAGAAGAAGAAGAAGAAGAAGAAGAAGAAGAAGAAGAAGAAGAATGTGTGATTTTATTGTTATGATTTCTATCATTGTAATTAACACCCATTATCATAACTATAATCCGATTATAATTAATTACATTTTCCTAATTACCAGTTATTAATAATACCCTTCTCAAATATCTTGAGGTTATCCTCTACCAAAAGGGTGTTTTTTAGCTGTAAAGAATGAAAACTGGCAATAAAACGATAACAAATGTCAAGAAAACAAATAAAGGGATATACAAAAAGCATTAAAACCTCAAACGACATTCAGACACGAATCTCTTGTTTACAGTGCAATCAGTATTTACTCTAAGCAATGGTGACCTGAATTGCTCACATGATAAAACTAAATCCTTTTAGCATCAAGCATATCTTCATAGTTGAGTTTGCACTATTTTTAATGTGAATGATAATTTTAAATTAAAATTATAGAAAAATAAAGTGAGGCATTTGTTCACAATGACTCTTCTTCCAGATCATTTTAAAAAACGAGTAAGGCAACATCTTGATAATCGCCCAAAAGAGAATTGTCAGTCTCTTATAGGGAAGAGATTACTTCCATTCCTCAATACTTAAATGATAGGGTTCAACACATCCACTACACCAAATAAAATCATACGAGGTCAGTCTTTGTATGGACGACCTACCAATAGTAGGTCAATCTGCAAAGTCAGCAGTGATAGCGCGATCGTTTTGCAAGCAACCTCATTCAAAAATAAATCAAGAATCTGGCTGTAAAAATCATGGAGTATTCACTGACGCTTTTTCCTCTATAAAAAAACTAGAAGAGAAATAAATACCTTGAAGCAACTCGGAGAAGAGGAGGCTTCGGAGGGAAAATACCAACAGCGATGGAAGTATTTTTCAGAGTTGTTGAAGCGGTGAAGAAAGTAAGGAAAAGAGTCTATCAACCCTCTGCTCAGGCAGTTGGACTAGCTCTGGATGTTAAGAGAGCATTGATTCTCACCCACAAATAAGGTAAAACTATGATTTAACATACACGCAAACATAGCTTTATGCTTTCAACTCTCCTTGAACCCATAATTATCCTTTTTATTGCCCTACGTTAGGAGGTTTAAAGAGCAAGATTTACAACTATTTATTCCGCAGTCGTAACTATTCAAGTAATTTAAACTCCTCAAACATGTGCTGGATAAAGTAATAACTTTCGCACTATTCATTAAAAAACATTTTTACTCCTGTACAGATATTTCATTTGTTAAAAGTAAAAATTGAATACATTTTAAGTGAATATCATGCTACAATAATATCAGCTCTCTCTCTCTCTCTCTCTCTCCTCTCTCTCTCTCTCTCTCTCTCTCTCTCTCTCTCTCTCTCTCTCTCTCATAGTGCTTACACGTAGAGTAACAAAATAATCATCTTTTTTCACCAAATTTTATAGCAAGGTTCATTATGTTAACTTCGACTATTATTATTTGCTTTAGCAAATGTAGCAAATGTGGTCAAGAGAAAATTCCATCGACAAATTCCCGTTATTCATTTGTTTTGTCGTTTCTTAGTTCTCTAAAGTATTTTAATTCATATAAGTAATTGATAGCATCTTAGTTCAAGCCATGTTTTAACACCAGTCATTTCTACATTATTCGAAGGCATGTAATACAGTGTGCTTTGTCTTCTCTGCCTATTCATCCAGATCCCAGATGTGAAAATAGAATTGGATGCAATAATTCTTTCTTTTCATTCTATACGAACTTCGTCGTTCCAGGAGCTACAATCTGGAAGCAGCATGAAATGAATAGAATTCCGTCAGAACTCTTTTGTTCCCCTGATAATCAATTCGCTAGTAGTATCATACAAGATTTAAGCTAAAGACTATTTTCATGGTACAACAAAATTCCTTATGAAATGATTTGTGTTCATGCCACAGTTAACCCTTTTAATCCTGATCCATTATTCTCTCTCTCTCTCTCTCTCTCTCTCTCTCTCTCTCTCTCTCTCTCTCTCTCTCTCTCTCTCTCTCTCTCTCTCTCTCTCTCTCTCTCTGTATATATATTATATATATATATATATATATATATGTATGTATATATATATATATATATATATATATATATATATATATATATATATATATATATACTGTATATATGTGTGTGTGAATATATATAAATAAATGTGTATATATATATATATATATATATATATATATATATATATATATATATATATATATATATATATATATATATATATGCATATATATATATATACACACACACACACACATATATATATATATATATATATATATATATATATATATATATATATATATAATATATATATATATATGTATGTGTGTGTGTGTGTATACATATTTATGTCCCAAGTCTCATATGAAAAATATGTAGATGTATGTGTTTTATACAGTGAAATCAATAACCTTTTTAAGAGTATTGACTGTCATAAATTGTTGTTCACTAACACTGAACTCTCGTTATATTTAGCTTTTTTAAGTCTGAAAGGTGACATGTCTTAAGCCGTATGGTAAAAGTATATTTCCATCACAGTAAAGATTTCCACAAATTCTAGTAGTAGTTTTATCATAGTAGTTTTATCATATTATCATAAAACTGCAATTCAATTAAGGAAGAATGAAGCAGACTTAAAATTTTTAAAAACATGTAAAAGCTTTGAAATCTTCCCCAATTTTTTTATATTTTAAGCTGTATAAACGTAATTTACTTAATTCTAAACTGTATCAAAAATGGCAGTTTAAACTTCTGACCATAGAAATCAATAAAAAATTGAAACCATAAAGAATTTAGGAAAGGAAAAAACCAGACAGATACTGAGTTAAACACTACTGTTAGTTTTTTAGATTATTATTATTTTAAATCTTATATCTCTAAAAATATTTGTAAAGTTAATACTAAGACTATAAAAACTCACTGAAAGAAACTAAAATTTTTAGGTATAACAAACTCTCTGGATTCACTTGACCCTAACAAAGTTATTTTCAATCATTCCAGTCGAAAATTATCATCTAAGGAAGAAGGACTACTAGCATATCGATTGAACTTTAAACTGCCTCATTTTCGTATAAACTTTTATAGACATTTTTTAGCATTTGAAAATTTGTATTCGTACTTTGACAAGGAGGTTCTACATGGCGACCATGGATGAGGCTTTAAACGAACCATACAAGACATTGCATACATAACATTCTATAATTTGAAACCACAAAGTTTTTTCCCCCATTTTTCTAAGAAGGATATTGAAATCTTGAGAAATCTAGGTAAAGACCCAACTATAATCATAAGTAAACAGGATAAAGTTCATGGAGTTGTAATACTGGATAAAGCTGATTATGTAAGGAAAATGGAAGATATTTTAAATGATAGGTCTAAGCTCAGAGAGTTGGTGTCGGAGAACCCCTTAATTCAAACTTTAAAGATGGAGAATAAAATAAACTACAGAGTTCGTAAGTGGAAGAAGGATGGTATATTGTCAGACGAAACAGCTTCAGCAATGATGGCAACAGGAACACAACCTAGTATTATGTATGGTGCTCCAAAGATTCACAAAAGAGGTATTCCTCTGAGACTAATTCTCAGCGCTATTAACAACTGCTCCTATGACCTGTCCAAACATCTAGTAACTAAGCTCGCCCCTCTCACAGTAAATGAATATACCCTGAAAAATACTTATGAATTTGTAGACTTGATAAATTCTGTCGGAGATGCAAATAACTATGTTATGTGCAGCTTCGACATAGATAGTTTGTTCACTAGCATTCTTTTAAGAGAAACATTGGAAATAATTCTTGAACAGCTTTTCCCTAACCCAGAGGACATTTTCGAAGGTTTCAATAAAAAACAATTTAAAATACTATTAGAACTAGCTACTACTACATCCACATTCATGTTTAATAACAAGTTATATGAGCAGGTAGAAGGAGTAGCAATGGGATCGCCGTGTGGACAAACCTTGGCAAATATATTTCTATGTTATTGTGAAGGGAAATGGTCTTGTGGAATTTAAGCCTTTTTTGTACCGTCGATATGTAGACGATACATTTTTACTTTTCAAAAATTTAGATCACATAAGCCAGTTTTTAGATTATTTAAATACAAAGCATCGTAACATAAGATTTACGAAAGAAAATGAACAGGATGATACTTTGCCTTTTCTCGATGTCTTGGTCTCTCGGAAACATAATACCTTTGAAACCTCAGTATTACGAAAAAAACACTTTTA
>NC_090746.1:97351336-97396336 GCF_036898095.1 Palaemon carinicauda
TACTTGTCCGAGAGATTGCGCCATTTTGATAATTGCAAGGATAGAAATGGCATCTACATTCGATCAAATATTTTAGGATCTGAATGCAATGTGGATTGCCTTTTATTAAATTTCTTGTGGAAACTATTTTATCTAATAAGATATAATCATTGTTTGAAATAAAAAATATATAATAATCGTTAACTAACTTTTGGCATCAATAAACATTGCTGTTACGATGCCAGATAATATCTAATAATCAGTCAACAGTCTACCTCTTGCTAACCTTTATTTATTTAGTTTTAAGCTTAACCTCTGCTCCCGGTTCTTTTCTTCCACCTTGACACCCAGTCACCTTTAACTGAAACTTCCTAGTGCAATTTCATGTGTCCTGGATAAATTATCTAATTACGAATTGCTTCTCATACTTTTGTGAACATAGATATAGCCTATTCCCATACAACACTAACAGGGAAGAATATATATGAAGTTGTATGAGTGTCTTTTGTAGGCTATACAAGATATATAGTAATGAAACTAAACTTCTTTGAAATTAAAGATAATACATTAACCGAAATGAGTGTTTTGTATCATTTATAAGTTATATATCATTCACAACACATTACGGAAGAGATGACTAATTGCTTTGAAATCTAAGAATGTTTTACCGGAAATATATGTCAAGCATGATTTCAATATTATCCTTCACAACAAATGACAGAATTGCTAATCATAGATAACATGAGATTTGGGACAGAATCGAAGAAATTATGGATTAATTGAATGTTACTATAAATTTGAAGGGGAATCATAATTTTATAATAATAAGTATTAAGTAGAAATAATACGTTACACCTATAAAAGTTAAGTTTTCTTTTATCTCTAAAGATTCTAATGTGACTAACTTCCAACAATTGAATAGGCTGACATAAGTCCGCTGATAGTTTATATATGAAATATCTGTTTTGATGTTGTTAATGTTTTTAAAATATTTTATTTTAATTGTTCTTTACTCCTTATATCGTTTATATATTTCCTTATTTCCTTTCCTCACTGGACTAATTTTCCCTGTTGGAGCCATTTGGGCCTATAACATCTTGCTTTTCCAACTAGGGTTGCAGCTTAGCTAGTGATAATAAGAATAATCTGAATGCCATTTAAATTGCATAATTTTACATTAGTTACTGCTTTATGACGCAAATTTCATTTTCTTTTATTACTGATAAATCCATTTTCTTTATTGGGCCATTAATCTAAGGGTGACTTATTTAGTATGTTCATTAATGCGATAAACTTCGTTTTCAATTTTGAAATTGATTATCATCGGTTCATTCGCAGTATCATACTAATACTTATTACGCAAATATATTTAAAAAAAACTCTCACATCTGAATTACCCATAATGAATATTTCAAATTGTATCATGTGAGAATATCCGATGCTAGTGTAGCTTGTAAGTGAGCGTCGATGTTTCGAGTGTATACAGTATGTGAACATTCGCCTGAACAATTCAACAATTGGATAATCATTGAAAATTCAGAATTTATGCTCAATAAAAAATGATTCATCCATATTCAAAGAAAACGTGGCATATTTTGAATGGGGAGACTAATGCAAAATAACAGTTTAAGAACCATTCATATAATATTAAATTTTTTGAAATTAAATATATTAGTCGTCATCACAGGGTGTGTGTTAAGAGAGAGAGAGAGAGAGAGAGAGAGAGAGAGAGAGAGAGAGAGAGAGAGAGAGAGAGAGAGAGAGAGAGAGAGAGAGAGAGAGAGAGAGAGAGAGATATTATAGCTCCGGTCGTGACAACATTTTCTAGTAGGAAAAAAAAAAGTAGTTTTTTTCTAGATTGATTCCATATAAAAAAATATCAATTTATAAAATCGAGTTTCCATGAAATACCTATTTTAAAGGACGTTACGAATTTTGCTTAGTTTTCCGTGTAGTATTTTTGTGTCTATTTGACCGAGGTGTTGTAGGAATTTAGTGTAAGAGGGAAATGTGTGAATCTGTGTCGGAAACATGAATATAGTTAGCTGTAAAGTCACCAAATGTAGACTATGAATGCTTCAATTCTAGTGTGGGTAGCAGTCTCTCACATCTGATTCACAAACTATTCTTATCAGAATATGTAATTGTAAGAGTATAAACACTATACAATAACGATTTGCAGAAAAAATACTTTATTTGAAGGCGAGATTTAGGTAAACGCAGTTGTATCCATGTAAAGTAATTAACAAATAAAAGAACAGGCCACACCCAATCAATTCTAGATGTTCTACCACACCTTGATTCCTAAAATGATCGCAACAATGCTACAAAATTGATTGAAAAACAATTTTCTTGAAATTATTGAAATGATACTTGTATCCCATACATTTTGAAGCAAAATGTCATAATGTGAGTTACCAGATAAGAGAGTAGATCTTGCCCAGTGATTCACTTCAGTTGTGCCCTTTTTTCATTTTCAGTCTTCTACAATTAGTGTTATTCTACTATCCACAAAAGAATGTTGAAAATATTTAAAATTTTCTAATCTTTTGTACTGGGCAAGGAACAGAAACTTTTTTAATAATTTAATTGTAGGTGAAATTTTACCATAATTTTAATAAAACTGTGTTCTTCATTATCAATGAAATAGCTTCCAATGGACAATTCTATGTTAAAAAAAGAAAAAAAATACAGAAATTGCATAACCAATACTGGTCATGAAGACCAAATACAGATGGAGCCACCTGTCTTCCAAGGACGACAAAACAAGGATTGCTTACTTCCATGATTTTCAAAGTTCTTTAGTTCTACATTCTGAACCTTCAAACTCTGCCAGCCCATTTATGTTTTGGGGCTGAGGAAGTAAACATCATTCGTGGATATTACATGTAAGTATTCTTTTTTAAAGATTTATTAGGGGTTTTACATCCATGGCGTTTTGTTCTCATATTCCAAGTTTTGCATTTCGTGAAATTAATGTACTGGTGTTACGAATTTGATAATTATGTTGACATCGCCGTGTCAAACTATCCAAATTCCATAAATTTCATAGTTCCTCTTACTTGAAAAGGAGTTTAATGTCCTTTCATATTGAACAAATAAATGTTCTCTTATGCATTTTTCAAGTATTCGACTTTTAACGTGTAGGCTTCTTTGCCTCGATATTTCTGGTTAAGGACTTTTAGTATATTCTGTGAAACTCTTTTCAGTTTTTCCTTAGTCGTGCAAAACTGGGTAAACTTCTTCATGCAAATCTCCTAATTGTTCGTTGCCAGAGACTATTTTAGTAAGGAGTTTTTTTGGATATATCTTTAAACCGATATCTATAAGTGTTTTCCTTTGCAGTAAGGGTGTTCGAAATTTTTGCGCAAGTGATTTTGTTTCGGTAGTTATTTTGGGTTAATGTGAATTTATGGCATTTCTATTTGATAAAAAAAAAATCAGATTGAGGGTTTTATCCATTTTTTTTCCCTTAATCTTTGCTAGTATATCTCGCAGCTGTTGTGATTGTCACTTATTTTGGTTATAAGTGAATCTATTGATGTTAATGAAACGTTGAATGTCGTCTTACACATGTTCCGAGGTTTTGGTCTGACAAGAATCAAACTTTTGTGTACTTTTTATTAAAATTAATTACATTAATTTTATACAACTACTAAAGAAAAATTAATAGCTGCTGAAATCGAAGAATTAAATTGTCCCCGGTTTTGACGAAATTGCACTAATTTAAATATCCCCCAACGTCAAACTTAATTCAAGCTGCGGCGTGTGCACGCGCGCGCACACGCGCGCACACCCTAGCCTTCAATCTTTGCTACTTTAGTTGAAACCTAAGCTCTTACAGAGGGGAATAACTCGATACAAATATGTTGAAATACAATATTACATGAAAATGGGGTAATAAAATCTCACTAGTGAAATTTGTGACTTTGGTTACACTTGTGAATATCTAGTGGCTTTAGTTATATTATGTAAATATTTAGTGATTTTGGCTTCACCAATGTGAATGTTTGACTTTGGTTACACAAATGTGGAGGTATAGTGAATTTGGTTACGGACTTCTGAAAGTTTAGTAAATTTGGTTACACACGTGTGAAGGTTTTGTGAATTAGGTTTAACACGTGTGAAGGTTTAGTTAATTAGGTTAAATACGTGTGAAGGTTTAGTGAATTAGGTTACACACGTGTGAAGGTTTAGTGAATTAGGTTACACACGTGTGAAGGTTTAGTGAATTAGGTTACACACGTGTGAGGGTTTAGTGAATTAGGTTACACACGTGTGAGGGTTTAGTGAATTAGGTTACACACGTGTGAAGGTTTAGTGAATTAGGTTACACACGTGTGAAGGTTTAGCGAATTAGGTTACACACGTGTGAAGGTTTAGTGAATTAGGTTACACGTGTGAAGGTTTAGTAAACCTGGTTACACACGTGTGAAGGTTTGTGAATTGGGTTAAACATGTGTGAAGGTTTAGCGAATTAGGTTACATGTGTGAAGGCTTAGTGAATTAGGTTACACGTGAGGTTTAGTGAATTTGACTAAACGTGTGAAGTTTTAGTGAATTAGGTTACACGTGTGAAGTTTTAGTGAATTAGGTTACACGTGTGAAGTTTTAGTGAATTAGGTTACACGTGTGAAGGTTTAGTGAATTAGGTTAAACACGTGTGAAGTTTTAGTGAATTAGGTTAAACGTGTGAATGTTTAGTGAATTAGGTTACACACATGTGAAGATTTAGTTAATTAGGTTACACAAGTGTTAAGATTTAGTGAATTAGGTTAAACACGTGTGAAGGTTTAGTGAATTAGGTTAAACATGTGAGAAGGTTAGTGAATTAGGTTTCACAAGTATGAAGATTTAGTGAATTTGGTTACACAAGTGTGAAGGTTCGGTGAATTTGGTTACACAAGTGTGAAGGTTCGGTGAATTTGGTTACACAAGTGTGAAGGTTCGGTGAATTTGGTTACACAAGTGTGAAGGTTCGGTGAATTTGGTTACACAAGTGTGAAGGTTCGGTGAATTTGGTTACACAAGTGTGAAGGTTCGGTGAATTTGGTTACACAAGTGTGAAGGTTCGGTGAATTTGGTTACACAAGTGTGAAGGTTCGGTGAATTTGGTTACACAAGTGTGAAGGTTCAGTGAATTTGGTTACACAAGTGTGAAGGTTCAGTGAATTTGGTTTAAGTGAAGGTTCAGTGAATTTGGTTTAAGTGAAGGTTCAGTGAATTTGGTTTAAGTGTGAAGGTTCAGTGAATTTGGTTTAAGTGTGAAGGTTCAGTGAATTTGGTTTAAGTGTGAAGGCTCGGTGAATTTGGTTACACAAGTGTGAAGGCTCGGTGAATTTGGTTACACAAGTGTGAAGGCTCGGTGAATTTGGTTACACAAGTGTGAAGGCTCGGTGAATTTGGTTACACAAGTGTGAAGGCTCGGTGAATTTGGTTACACAAGTGTGAAGGCTCGGTGAATTTGGTTACACAAGTGTGAAGGTTCGGTAAATTTGGTTACACAAGTGTGAAGGTTCGGTAAATTTGGTTACACAAGTGTGAAGGTTCGGCGAATTAGGATACACAAGTGTGAAGGTTCGGCGAATTAGGATACACAAGTGTGAAGGTTCGGCGAATTAGGTTACACAAGTGTGAAGGTTCGGCGAATTAGGTTACACAAGTGTGAAGGTTCGGCGAATTAGGTTACACAAGTGTGAAGGTTCGGCGAATTAGGTTACACAAGTGTGAAGGTTCGGCGAATTAGGTTACACAAGTGTGAAGGTTCGGCGAATTAGGTTACACAAGTGTGAAGGTTCGGCGAATTAGGTTACACAAGTGTGAAGGTTCGGCGAATTAGGTTACACAAGTGTGAAGGTTCGGCGAATTAGGTTACACAAGTGTGAAGGTTCGGCGAATTAGGTTACACAAGTGTGAAGGTTCGGCGAATTAGGTTACACAAGTGTGAAGGTTCGGCGAATTAGGTTACACAAGTGTGAAGGTTCGGCGAATTAGGTTACACAAGTGTGAAGGTTCGGCGAATTAGGTTACACAAGTGTGAAGGTTCGGCGAATTAGGTTACACAAGTGTGAAGGTTCGGCGAATTAGGTTACACAAGTGTGAAGGTTCGGCGAATTAGGTTACACAAGTGTGAAGGTTCGGCGAATTAGGTTACACAAGTGTGAAGGTTCGGCGAATTAGGTTACACAAGTGTGAAGGTTCGGCGAATTAGGTTACACAAGTGTGAAGGTTCGGCGAATTAGGTTACACAAGTGTGAAGGTTCGGCGAATTAGGTTACACAAGTGTGAAGGTTCGGCGAATTAGGTTACACAAGTGTGAAGGTTCGGCGAATTAGGTTACACAAGTGTGAAGGTTCGGCGAATTAGGTTACACAAGTGTGAAGGTTCGGCGAATTAGGTTACACTAGTGTGAAGGTTCGGCGAATTAGGTTACACTAGTGTGAAGGTTCGGCGAATTAGGTTACACTAGTGTGAAGGTTCGGCGAATTAGGTTACACTAGTGTGAAGGTTCGGCGAATTAGGTTACACTAGTGTGAAGGTTCGGTGAATTAGGTTACACTAGTGTGAAGGTTCGGTGAATTTGGTTACACTAGTGTGAAGGTTCGGTGAATTTGGTTACACTAGTGTGAAGGTTTAGTGAATTTGGTTACACTAGTGTGAAGGGTTAGTGAATTTGGTTACACAAGTGTGAAGGGTTAGTGAATTTGGTTACACAAGTGTGAAGGGTTAGTGAATTTGGTTACACAAGTGTGAAGGGTTAGTGAATTTGGTTACACAAGTGTGAAGGGTTAGTGAATTTGGTTACACAAGTGTGAAGGGTTAGTGAATTTGGTTACACAAGAGTGAAAATTTTGTGAATTTGGTTACACAAGTGTGAAGGTTTAGTGAATTACGTTAAACACATGTGAAGGGTTAGTGAATTTTGTTACACTAGTGTGAAGTGTTAGTGAATTTTGTTACACTAGTGTGAAGGGTTAGTGAATTTTGTTTCACTAGTGTGAAGGGTTAGTGAATTTTGTTACACTAGTGTGAAGGGTTAGTGAATTTTGTTACACTAGTGTGAAGGGTTAGTGAATTTGGTTACACTAGTGTGAAGGGTTAGTGAATTTGGTTACACTAGTGTGAAGGGTTAGTGAATTTGGTTACAAAAGTGTGAAGGGTTAGTGAATTTGGTTACAAAAGTGTGAAGGGTTAGTGAATTTGGTTACACACGTGTGAAGGGTTAGTGAATTTGGTTACACACGTGTGAAGGGTTAGTGAATTTGGTTACACACGTGTGAAGGGTTAGTGAATTTGGTTACACGTGTGAAGGGTTAGTGAATTTGGTTACACGTGTGAAGGGTTAGTGAATTTGGTTACACGTGTGAAGGGTTAGTGAATTTGGTTACACGTGTGAAGGGTTAGTGAATTTGGTTACACCTGTGTGAAGGGTTAGTGGATTTGGTTACACCTGTGTGAAGGGTCAGTGGATTTGGTTACACTAGTGAAGGTTTATGAATTTTGTTATACATTTCTGAAGGTTCAGTGACTTTGGTTACACTTGTTAAAGTTTAGTGAATTTGGTTACACTTGTGAAAGTTTAGTGAATTTGGTGGATTTGGTTACACACTTGTGAATGTTTAGTTAATTTGGTTACACACTTGTGAAATTTTAGTGAATTCGGTTAACCACTTGTAAAAGTTTAGTGTCTTTGGTTACCCACTTGTGAAAGTTTAATGAATTTGGTTACACACTTGTGTAAGTTTAGAGAATTTGGTTACACTTGTGTAAGTTTGAGAATTTGATTACCCTCCTGTGAAAGTTTAGTGACGTTGGGTGTGAAAGTTTAGTGACGTTGGGTACACATTTGTAGAAGTTTAGTGAATTTGGTTACCCACTTGTGAAAGTTTAGTGAATTTTGTTACCCACTTGTGAAAGTTTAGTGGATTTGGTTACCCACTTGTGAAAGTTTAGTTACTTTGTTTACACACTTGTGAAAGTTTAGTAACTTTTTTTACACTTGTGAAATTTTAGTAACTTTTTTTACACTTGTGAAATTTTAGTAACTTTGTTTACACTTGTGAAATTTTAGTGACTTTGGTTATACACTTGTGAAGTTTTAGTGACTTCGGTTACACTTGTGAAAGTTTAGTGACTTTGGTTAGACACTTGTGAAAGTTGAGGGTTTGGTTTCACAACTGTGACAGTTTAGTGACTTTGGTTACACACCTGTGAAAGTTTAGTGACTTTGGTTACACACCTGTGAAAGTTTAGTGACTTTGGTTACACACCTGTGAAAGTTTAGTGACTTTGGTTACACACGTGTGAAAGTTTAGTGACTCTGGTTACACACCTGTGAAAGTTTAGTGACTCTGGTTACACACCTGTGAAAGTTTAGTGACTCTGGTTACACACCTGTGAAAGTTTAGTGACTCTGGTTACACACCTGTGAAAGTTTAGTGACTCTGGTTACACACCTGTGAAAGTTTAGTGACTCTGGTTACACACCTGTGAAAGTTTAGTGACTCTGGTTACACACCTGTGAAAGTTTAGTGACTCTGGTTACACACCTGTGAAAGTTTAGTGACTCTGGTTACACACCTGTGAAAGTTTAGTGACTCTGGTTACACACCTGTGAAAGTTTAGTGACTCTGGTTACACACCTGTGAAAGTTTAGTGACTCTGGTTACACACCTGTGAAAGTTTAGTGACTCTGGTTACACACCTGTGAAAGTTTAGTGACTCTGGTTACACACCTGTGAAAGTTTAGTGACTCTGGTTACACACCTGTGAAAGTTTAGTGACTCTGGTTACACACCTGTGAAAGTTTAGTGACTCTGGTTACACACCTGTGACAGTTTAGTGACTCTGTTTACACACCTGTGACAGTTTAGTGACTCTGTTTACACACCTGTGACAGTTTAGTGACTGTTTACACACCTGTGACAGTTTAGTGACTGTTTACACACCTGTGACAGTTTAGTGACTCTGGTGACACACCTGTGACAGTTTAGTGACTCTGGTTATACACTTGTGACAGTTTAGTGACTTTGGTTACCCACTTGTGAAAGTTTGGTGACTTTGGTTACCCACTTGTGAAAGTTTGGTGACTTTGGTTACCCACTTGTGAAAGTTTGGTGACTTTGGTTACCCACTTGTGAAAGTTTAGTGAATTTGGTTACCCACTTGTGAAACTTTAGTGAATTTGGTTACCCACTTGTGAAAGTTTAGTGAATTTGGTTACCCACTTGTGAAAGTTTGGTGACTTTGTTTACACACTTGTGAAAGTTTAGTGACTTTGTTTACACACTTGTGAAAGTTTAGTGACTTTGTTTACACACTTGTGAAAGTTTAGTGACTTTGTTTACACACTTGTGAAAGTTTAGTGACTTTGGTTATACACTTGTGAAAGTTTAGTGACTTTGGTTATACACTTGTGAAAGTTTAGTGACTTTGGTTATACACTTGTGAAAGTTTAGTGACTTTGGTTTCACACTTGTGAAAGTTTAGTGACTTTGGTTTCACACTTGTGAAAGTTTAGTGACTTTGGTTTCACACTTGTGAAAGTTTAGTGACTTTGGTGACACACCTGTGAAAGTTTAGTGACTTTGGTGACACACCTGTGAAAGTTTAGTGACTTTGGTGACACACCTGTGAAAGTTTAGTGACTTTGGTGACACACCTGTGAAAGTTTAGTGACTTTGGTGACACACCTGTGAAAGTTTAGTGACTTTGGTGACACACCTGTGAAAGTTTTGTGACTTTGGTGACACACCTGTGAAAGTTTTGTGACTTTGGTGACACACCTGTGAAAGTTTAGTGACTTTGGTAACACACCTGTGAAAGTTTAGTGACTTTGGTGACACACCTGTGAAAGTTTAGTGACTTTGGTGACACACTTGTGAAAGTTTAGTGACTTTGGTGACACACCTGTGAAAGTTTAGTGACTTTGGTGACACACCTGTGAAAGTTGAGTTCACACCTGTGAAGGTTTAGTGACTTTGATTTCACACCTGTGAAGGTTTAGTGACTTTGATCTCACACCTGTGAAGGTTTAGTGACTTTGATCTCACACCTGTGAAGGTTTAGTGACTTTGATCTCACACCTGTGAAGGTTTAGTGACTTTGATCTCACACCTGTGAAGGTTTAGTGACTTTGATCTCACACCTGTGAAGGTTTAGTGACTTTGATCTCACACCTGTGAAGGTTTAGTGACTTTGATCTCACACCTGTGAAGGTTTAGTGACTTTGATTTCACACCTGTGAAGGTTTAGTGACTTTGATTTCACACCTGTGAAGGTTTAGTGACTTTGATTTCACACCTGTGAAGGTTTAGTGACTTTGATTTCACACCTGTGAAGGTTTAGTGACTTTGATTTCACACCTGTGAAGGTTTAGTGACTTTGATTTCACACCTGTGAAGGTTTAGCGACTCTGATTTCACACCTGTGAAGGTTTAGCGACTCTGATTTCACACCTGTGAAGGTTTAGTGACTCTGATTTCACACCTGTGAAGGTTTAGTGACTCTGATTTCACACCTGTGAAGGTTTAGTGACTCTGATTTCACACCTGTGAAGGTTTAGTGACTCTGATTTCACACCTGTGAAGGTTTAGTGACTCTGATTTCACACCTGTGAAGGTTTAGTGACTCTGATTTCACACTTGTGAAGGTTTAGTGACTCTGATTTCACACTTGTGAAGGTTTAGTGACTCTGATTTCACACTTGTGAAGGTTCAGTGAATTTGGTAACAAACTGGGTTTAGATTTAGTGAATTTGGTAACGCTTGTGAAGGTTCTGATACTAGGGTTAGTTACTGGGTACACACTTGTGAAGGTTTAGTGATTTTGGTTACACTTGTGAAG
Source organism: Palaemon carinicauda (assembly GCF_036898095.1). Taxonomy (NCBI): domain Eukaryota; kingdom Metazoa; phylum Arthropoda; class Malacostraca; order Decapoda; family Palaemonidae; genus Palaemon; species Palaemon carinicauda. The sequence continues at coordinate 97,362,161 of NC_090746.1, forward strand.
GTTTAGTGATTTTGGTTACACGCTTGTGAAGGTTTAGTGACTTTGGTTACACGCTTGTGAAGGTTTAGTGACTTTGGTTACACGCTTGTGAAGGGTTAGTGATTTTGGTTACACGCTTGTGAAGGGTTAGTGATTTTGGTTACACGCTTGTGAAGGGTTAGTGATTTTGGTTACACGCTTGTGAAGGGTTAGTGATTTTGGTTACACGCTTGTGAAGGGTTAGTGATTTTGGTTACACATTGGGAAGGTTTTTGTAAGCAATCTTGGTAAGTTTGCTTTTTACTTTAAATTTTGAATTTGAGAATAATTTTCCTGGATTCTTCAAAGATTAATATACTTTAATCACAAACGCAACTGGAATTTGCTTTAAGGAATGGATGAGAGCTGGTTAGTTTGGCCTTTTTGGTATAGTCAGCTGCATCATATCCTGCATATCGGTCGATGAAATGTTAAGTAGATTCTATTTTTTCTGGTTAAGTGTTCAGAAGTTACGCATGCTTTCTTTGTATTCGATTGGCTTTTTTTTTCGAGAACATCACTAAATCTTTGGGCTTTGGGCTTTTACAAGGTTCCAAATATTTATGCACAATAACTTGAGTGTTCTACAGCAGCCGTATTTTTCCTACCGCCCCTTCAGTGCTGGAATGACTACAATCACATGAACACTTCTCCAAGAGGGAAGTAAAATAGATTTGAAACCTGTTGCAGTTTAATTTATTGGTTATTGGGTATGTTGAAAATGCTCTCCGTTCAGTATATAGTTATTGTTGCTCAGACGAAAGTGAAAAAAATCTCTGAAATGACCCATGGGTCTTGCACGTGTAGCGCACATACCTCTTGCCAGAACAGAGGAGCAGTTATGTAATGTTAATTTTGTGGTATTATAGAACACTGAAAACTTTACTGAAAATTAAAAGGGGTTATATATAAAAAAAATTATCTTGAAAATTACCTTTTATTTGCGTCGCAAGTAGTTAATATATACCTCAATATATCCAACGGTAATGGGAGCTACGCAACGGGAACCGGGGATTTTGTTTGGGGAAAATTTACTGATGAATCGGCAATTGGTAAAACGAACCTTTTCTTTACATTATTCTCTGGTATGAATAATAAATCCCACAAAAAAGGTGGATCCTCTTCCCCTGAAATATTTTGTTTAAATTTAAAAAGCCGGACGTTTTTGCTCCTGTTGTGGGTTTGTGCATAGTTTGTTGCGCGATAATGACTTTACCATAATGTAAGGATTTGTGGTTTACTGTATCATAATGTAGGGATTTATTTGCAATTTAATTCTAGTTTGACCTATTGACGCTGGTATCTTCAAAAGAAGTACTTTGGTGGCCAAAATATTTGCACTAATGATTTTTTTTTCTCCAGATTGTCAATTATCATATTGAGGTACTGAAGTTGAATGATGAGCTCGATGCACAAATACCAACGGAAGATTTCATTCCGCTTTAGTGGGGAAATTGATTGAAAGAATATTTACTTGGAAATTGACTCGCAAATTCGAAACTTCACTACTGGTAGGTGAATAGAATTTTACCTTTTAGCTCTATGGATATTATGCAAATAAAAAAAAAATTAAAATGTCAGTTCAAATTGAACTATAAAAGTAAGAGAATTAAAGCTGACGGGTAAAATTTGAATTAAAATTTGTCCTGATTTAAATGTGGGAGAATTCATTCCTGGTGGAAAATTTATTTCTAAAGTTATATAATTTTTAAAATAGTTGGTCGCAACTTTAATATTATCAGAGTTGCTACAGCTATTGGGAAATATAATATTTTAAGAGACGTTAGCGTAATAAATGAGAATTAAATATTCATTGGGTACCCGGCTCAAGTAAAAGGAAATTGTTTAGACTTGTAGAAGCTTTTAATCAGTTTGGCGTTGGTTACCAATGCGTAATTCTCTAATGATAAAGTTTTGATGGACAAATAAGTTGATGAACAAAATATTCAAACAAAAAGAAGAACGAAGACAAGTGACTTGGTGAAACATTTATTACAGGTTGGTTTGCTGTGAACGATCAGAATTGAAAGTCCCTGGCATCACCAATCCGCTTTGGCCAGCGTGGTGACGAAAACTGGACAAACCCCAGACATGAACAAGGACCAAGGAGGTTTATTAAACCTCCTTAAACAAGGACATCTGATGCCTTTCTATTGCAGTGGGCTACAAACGGCTGCCTTTATTGTATGTTATATATTTAATGTTACTTTACTATTTCAAATTTGTTTTGGGATGTAAAAATTCTGGTCACATAACGAATGGCCTTCCCGCTAAAGATAAAATTTGTGACAGCGCTTGCGTGATATGGTTAAAAATGTGAATGTATAACTTGTAAGATTGTGAATATGTATAACTTGCAATATTGTGAATGTATAACATGTAAGATTGTGAATGTTTAACTTGTAAGATTGTGAATATGTATAACTTGTAAGATTGTGAATATGTATAACTTGTAAGATTGTGAATATGTATAACTTTTAAGATTGTGAATGTAAAACTTGTAAGATTGTGAATATGTAACTTGTAAAATTGTGAATGTATAGCAAGATGTTAATGTATAACATGCAAGATTGTGAATGTATAACATGTAAGATTGTGAATGTATAACATGCAAGATTGTGAATGTATAACTTTTAAGATTGTTATGTATAACTTTCAAGATTGTGAATTTATAACCTGTAAGATGTGAATGTATAACATGTAAGATTATGAATGATAAAACTTGTAAGATTGTTAATGTGTACCACTTGTAAGATTGTGAATGTGTAACTTGAGTTTGTGAATGTGTAACTTTAGTTTGTGAATGTGTAACTTTAGTTTGTGAATGTGTAACTTGAGTTTGTGAATGTTTAACTTGAGTTTGCGAATGTGTAACTTATAAGATTATGAATGTGTAATTTGTAAGATTGTGAATATGTATAACTTGAAAGACTGTGAATCTTTAACTTTTAAGATTGAGGATGTTTAACTTGTAAGATTGTGAATGTAAAACTTGTAAGATTGTGAATATGTAACTTGTAAAATTGTGAATGTAAAACTTGTAAGATTGTGAATGTAACTTGTAAAATTGTGAATGTATAACATGCAAGATTGTATATTAACTTGTAAGATTGTGAATATGTATAACTTGTAAGATTGTGAATATGTATAACTTGTAAGATTGTGAATGTATAACATGTAAGATTGTGAATGTATAACATGTAAGATTGTGAATGTATAATATGTAAGATTGTGAATGTATAATATGCAAGATTGTGAATATGTATAATGTAAGATTGTGAATATGTATAACTTGTAAGATTGTGAATATGTATAACTTGTAAGATTGTGAATATGTATAACTTGTAAGATTGTGAATGTATAACATGTAAGATTGTGAATGTAGAATATGCAAGATTGTGAATGTATAATATGCAAGATTGTGAATATGTATAACTTGTAAGATTGTGAATGTATAACATGTAAGATTGTGAATGTATAATATGCAAGATTGTGAATGTATAACATGTAAGATTGTGAATGTATAACATGTAAGATTGTGAATGTATAACATGTAAGATTGTGAATGTAGAATATGCAAGATTGTGAATGTAGAATATGCAAGATTGTGAATGTGTATAACTTGTAAGATTGTGAATTTATAACATGTAAGATTGTGAATGTAGAATATGCAAGATTGTGAATGTGTATAACGTAAGATTGTGGATATGTATAACTTGCGAGATTGCGAATGTGTAATTTGTAAGATTATGAAGTTTTATAGCTTTTAATGTTGTGAATATATAAAACTATTCAGGATCAGATGTTCAGTTGCCTGCAAAATAAGATTGTAACTGCTGCTTTTCAATGCGTAGAAGGACTTTTAGAATATATTCATTCTGCAAGGTTAGAGAGGATTAGTAATATACTTTTCGTTAATCCATTTTTTCTATTAAATACTTAAATCTGAATCAAAGTGAAGAGATATTTTAATTAGGTAGTTTTAACAATTTTTTTTAATACTTCAAAGGTAAAGAGTATGCCTATTACTGTAAGATGTGAATGTATAACATGTAAGATTGTGAATAATATAACTTGTAAGATTGTTAATGTGTACAACTTGTAAGATTGTTAATGTGTACAACTTGTAAGATTGTGAATATGTAACTTATAAGATTGTGAATGTGTAACTTGTAAGATTGTGAATGTGTATAACTTCAAAGACTGTGAATCTTTAACATGCAAGATAATGAATGTATAACTTGTAAGACTGTGAATGTTTAACTTGTAAGATTATGAACGTAAAACTTGTAAGATTGTGAATATGTAACTTGTAAAATTGTGAATGTAAAACTTATAAGATTGTGAATATGTAACTTGTAAAATTGTGAATGTAAAACTTATAAGATTGTGAATATGTATAACTTGTAAGATTGGGAATATGTATAACTTGTAAGATTGTGAATATGTATAACTTGTAAGATTGTGAATATGTATAACTTGTAAGATTGTGAATATGTATAACTTGTAAGATTGTGGATGTATAACAAGATGTGAATGTATAACATGTAAGATTGTGAATGTATAATATGCAAGATTTTGAATGTGTATAACGTAAGATTTTGAATGTGTATACCTTGCGAGATTGCGAATGTGTAATTTGTAAGATTACGAAGTTTTATAGCTTTTAATGTTGTGAATATATAAAACTATTCAGTTGTTCAGTTGCCTGCAAGATAAAATTAACTGCTGCTTTTCAATGCGTGGAAGGACTATCAGAATATATTTATTTTGCAATGTAAGAGGATTAGTAATATAGTTTTCGTAAATCCATTTTTTCTATTAAATACTTAAATTTGAACCAAAGTTAAATGAGATTTTAATTTGATAGTTTTAACAATTTTTTATTAATACTTAGAAGGTAAAGAGTATGCCTATTACTGACAAGGATAGGACTAGTCTGAAAATTTAATATGTACACTAAATGCTTTGATATCTTCCAGGTTTATTTGGAGCTCGTGTTTGAAACTACAAAAAGTAATTGCATACAGGCTGGACGTTAAAAACCCAGCAGTAAAGCAGCATATTTGGAGAGAAAGTAAAGAAAAAAGGACTAGAAAAATGACACACTTGAAAAAAAATGTAAATATCATTAATAAACGACTATTGTAGAGAAAATCTTTTAGTTCACATTACAAGTTACTGTAGGTGTTTATTATTAGAATGAATGAAATAGCCTTTCCTATTACTGCTATTTGATTTTTAATGTAATTTTCCATTATCCTATTGTTCAGGGTTTTCTGATCTCTTTTTTTCAACTTGAAGTAATGAGTTTTGTTCGTCTCACCTGCTGTAACTCTTTCTTCTGCCTATTTTTTTCGTGCTCAATTTTCCTAGTTTTCTTTTTCTGTCTAGTTCTTCTGGTCATGTCTGTCTTCACATACTCTAGATTTCTTGAGGCTGTGGTTACGCTATTGTGAACATTGATAATGGTTGGGTTCTTTCAGCTGCGGGTCAAGTTGAGAGATTTTGGTTAACGTTACTACATAACTCTGCCGATTTGTAATTCTTAGTGTAATGTGCAACTGAATTTCTACTACTATAGAATAGTTTTTCTTTCTACTCACACTAAGTTTAGAGATTCGTATGGATTTTTAACTTAAGCACTTCTTGTGGCAAGTTTATCTCAATGTACTATTGATTTAATGGTTTTTCCCAAGCATATAGTTTGTATTCTCATCTCGGCATTTTCCATAATTCTAAAAGTATTTTTAGAACTTCTCGTCTTTTGTAGTGTTGGTATTCAAATTCTCATAAGAAATTTTAACATTTGGATATTATGAAATGTTAACTTTTTAAGGAATTTGGATTGTAAATAATTTTTCCTGCAATTTAATATCAATCGGCATAAAAATAAACTTTTATTTCTACAATTGACTTGTTGATCTGTACATGAATCAGTTTGAATTTTTATCGATTTTAGAAGATTCTTTTTTACTTTCAATTTGGTATTCATGACTGAAGTGTTTAATGCCTTAGTTTTATATTTCTAAAAGTATATTTTGACATTATATCTAGTGCCTTTTGGGCTGATTTTAGTCTTAACACTTAAGGTTATTTACAATTACTCAAGACCCTAACTTTCATATTTATTCCTTTGGTGAATTAAGTTTTAATTTGTTTGCTTTCAAGAATAATTTAGATGAAATCCTAATTACTGAGTTAATAAGTCAACATTTAAGTTATTATGACTAATCTTAAAATTAATGTTTTATTAAAAACTTAAGGTTGCAAAAGACTTAGAAACTGTTGTTGAATAGGCAGGTAGTTTGATATTCCATAACTATACTTGTTAAAGTGGATGTATCTCAAGTGAAACTAAATTATAGAAAATAGAAAACTATTTTAAAATAAATTGTAGAAAATGTTTTGTTGAAATAAGGGTCAGGGGGTCCTCAAAAATGTATCTCATTTTGGGTGTTGATATACAAAGTAACATGCCTTGATGCTCGCTATTATTTTCAAAATTTATTCTCAGACAATTTAATTTTAATTTTCATTTCAGACTTTACGAAAAATTTGATTCAGAATAGTATATGCAGTCAGCAAGTTATACGAAAAATTTGATTCAGAATAGTATATGCAGTCAGCAAGTTAAATCTAGTTACACATTCAGTCCGTGGAGGTGATGCAAAAAAGGTAAAATCTGCAAAAGTCTTTTAGTACAAATTAGTTTATAGCATTTACTTGAATAAAAGATTATATAATGTGAGAATAATGCTGAATAGAATCCAAATATGTTTGTAGGTAGAAATTTTTTATAATCAATGTCAATGTCTTGAATTCATTTTGTATGAATAGAATCCAAATATGTTTGTAGGTAGATATTTTTTATAATCAATGTCAATGTCTTGAATTCATTTTGTAGGTAAATAGTTTGTCTTTTTTATTCAAGTAAATGTTATTTTAAGAACAATGCTGAATAATCTCCTAGTACCAAAAAGTTGGAATTTGTGACTATTTCATCTAGTTGCAAAAGATTTAAATTCTTTCTTCTTCCAGGGACTGTGGGAAGAACGTATTGGATGAAAACAACATCATAAAAAGTATTAAAATTGGAAACAAGAGCATCTAGTTTAAAATGAAATAACAATCATCAATTAGTGAAAATAAAAAAGTACGAAAGAGTTAAACAACTTTTATTTAACCATACTTATAGAGTTACAACAACTATGAGAATAACTTAGGGCCCAGAGCTATAATAGAAAAAAGCACTGTAATATTTTGAAGATTCTCTTCTTCTGCTCCTTTGGTCTCTCTGCTCTCTTCTTCTGCTCCTTTGGTCTCTGCTCTCTTCTTCTGCTCCTTTGGTCTCTGCTCTCTTCTTCTGCTCCTTTGGTCTCTGCTCTCTTCTTCTGCTCCTTTGGTCTCTGCTCTCTTCTTCTGCTCCTTTGGTCTCTGCTCTCTTCTTCTGCTCCTTTGGTCTCTGCTCTCTTCTTCTGCTCCTTTGGTCTCTGCTCTCTTCTTCTGCTCCTTTGGTCTCTGCTCTCTTCTTCTGCTCCTTTGGTCTCTGCTCTCTTCTTCTGCTCCTTTGGTCTCTGCTCTCTTCTTCTGCTCCTTTGGTCTCTGCTCTCTTCTTCTGCTCCTTTGGTCTCTGCTCTCTTCTTCTGCTCCTTTGGTCTCTGCTCTCTTCTTCTGCTCCTTTGGTCTCTGCTCTCTTCTTCTGCTCCTTTGGTCTCTGCTCTCTTCTTCTGCTCCTTTGGTCTCTGCTCTCTTCTTCTGCTCCTTTGGTCTCTGCTCTCTTCTTCTGCTCCTTTGGTCTCTGCTCTCTTCTTCTGCTCCTTTGGTCTCTGCTCTCTTCTTCTGCTCCTTTGGTCTCTGCTCTCTTCTTCTGCTCCTTTGGTCTCTGCTCTCTTCTTCTGCTCCTTTGGTCTCTGCTCTCTTCTTCTGCTCCTTTGGTCTCTGCTCTCTTCTTCTGCTCCTTTGGTCTCTGCTCTCTTCTTCTGCTCCTTTGGTCTCTGCTCTCTTCTTCTGCTCCTTTGGTCTCTGCTCTCTTCTTCTGCTCCTTTGGTCTCTGCTCTCTTCTTCTGCTCCTTTGGTCTCCTTCTGCTCCTTTGGTCTCTGCTCTCTTCTTCTGCTCCTTTGGTCTCCTTCTGCTCCTTTGGTCTCTGCTCTCTTCTTCTGCTCCTTTGGTCTCTGCTCTCTTCTTCTGCTCCTTTGGTCTCTGCTCTCTTCTTCTGCTCCTTTGGTCTCTGCTCTCTTCTTCTGCTCCTTTGGTCTCTGCTCTCTTCTTCTGCTCCTTTGGTGTCTGCTCTCTTCTTCTGCTCCTTTGGTCTCTGCTCTCTTCTTCTGCTCCTTTGGTCTCTGCTCTCTTCTTCTGCTCCTTTGGTCTCTGCTCTCTTCTTCTGCTCCTTTGGTCTCTGCTCTCTTCTTCTGCTCCTTTGGTCTCTGCTCTCTTCTTCTGCTCCTTTGGTCTCTGCTCTCTTCTTCTGCTCCTTTGGTCTCTGCTCTCTTCTTCTGCTCCTTTGGTCTCTGCTCTCTTCTTCTGCTCCTTTGGTCTCTGCTCTATCTCAAAGCTCAGTATATATATATACTTAAGGAAATCTTGAGTCAGTGTCGTCTTTGGTGTGTATTGACAGGAGACATCCTGTATAGCACTTTTTGACGTAAGATATCCAAAAAGTAGAAATTAATAATAACTTTTATTCTACGAAACACGAAATCGTAGGATGATGCTGTGCTCCGTAATTAAAAAGAGCTAACTTACTAAAACAGTAAGTTTTTGAAAGCTTTCTTAATTACGGAGCTCAGCAAAACGAAAGGGTCTTATTGCATCATCCTAAGTTCTTTTGAGCTTCGCAAAATAAGAGGTATTAACTTTTTACTTTATGGATATATATCCTACATCAAGATGATTTGTACTATATTACAGGACATCTTTCATTACAGGACCTGAAAGAAAAAGAAAATCATACAATTACACATATGCATTTGCAAGTATAGCCGTTCAGCTTAACACCTATATAAAGAAAACCTTGAACCATATTTATGGGTTCTATTAGATCTAATAGCAAGTTTTGATTTAGATTCTAACAGTTATATCAAAGATTAGTGAAAAATCATATTGAAAAACCTGACAAAGTATCCCCAAGGCTGAGAAAACAACTTGCTAAAGAGCACTAGGTTCACGCATTTACCTAACTTCTAAGGCTCTAGAGATTTTAATTTAACTCATGACAATGCAATTTCACAAAAGATCGCTTACTGTATTGTGAGATCTAACAACACTCCAGCTTCAAGCTCATATTGTAAACATTACTCAAAGCTTTATTAAGGCTAGCAACCAAAATATGATTGCGTATAATTCAAACTAACCATTTTTTCCAATAAGCCTTAAAACTTTCAAAGACTAGAAAATTAGAGAAACTTATAAAGTCTAATAAATTCATGCTAGATTTTCCTACAATTGAAAAAAATAGGTTGAAGCTAAAATCAATAGACGAAATATTTCAGAGGAAAAGCTAAGAGCTATAAAACTAACCAATGGGACCATGATATCAAAAAAACAAATTAACACTTTACCCCACACGCGTACAGCACTATTCAATTATTGTCCAAGTCATTAGCTTTAACACCTCACCACTTGAAATAAAAATGAAGACGACTTTTACAAATCTACTTTAACCACCAAAAACCACTTTCATAAGATCAGACAAATCTAAACACCCCCTAATAAGCTTTTGAATCAAATCTTAACTTAACAACCAAACGCTTTTAAGTAGAAAATCGAGTATTTGATAAACTTTGCAAACTAAGTCAAAACTTTGCCTATCTACATTTTATAACTAGAACTCAGCACTTTACAATAGAAACTTTACCAAATTTGATACAAAATCTCTTGAAGTTACATTGTCGCTTAAGACTTCAATCAAGAGCTTTGTTAAAAAAAAGCTATAAATTCACATAAAACCGAAAATGTTGATATTTTTCGCAATAAATTCAAGGCAATAAATTACTCCAAAAGAAATTACGTACGGGTTATATGGAATTTTAAAACCTATCCAATAAATTCCACTTTTGAAAATCATATAAATGGAAGCAAGAAATTAAGTTTTGCAGTACTCCGAATGCTCCCGAATTGAAGTTCACAGGATATGCAAAACGCTTCAAGTTAGAATACTAATTACTGATACAATGATTGTATACCTTATATTGATTTACATGAGTAAATACTCTAAGCCAAAATGTTAATGATTTATAAGATTTACAGTTTCCAATATTTACCCCAAGCAATTTCTTTACTATGTTTGATAAAAGACTTACGTTGACAAACTTATAACCAAGGGGTTAGCCATTAAGAATTTGGCACATTAAAAATACACCAAGCCGGTTAAAGTCTAATGGTAGGAATTATTTAAAAGAAAATATTACCGTAAACTAAATTCTATATCTCGCTTTTAGTTCATAAAAATTGAAACAAGCGTCGCTTGTGGGGTTAACCGGCATCTTCCAGCAATAAAGAATCCTGGCTAGCTGATTTCAAGAGATCTTTATACAAAACTGCAAGGCACATTAAAAAAAAAAAAAAAAAAAATAAAAAAAAAAATGAGGGTGAGGGGTCATTCCCAAACCTAAAATTTACAACTCAAAACCCCTAACACCTGATATATAAAAAATTAAGCTTACCTACATACCGCAAGCCAATAAAATGGCGACGATTACTGGAACCACAAATCCAAAAGTGAAGATGAAACACGACTTACAAATAACTTGAGCAGCTAAGTAAAGATGTGAATATATTACAGTCACAACACGCACTACCATTGCTTCCTGATTTCTCACCGTTTACAGTTCCGTCTTGCCGGCTTTCTTCCCAGTTTTAACCAATCAGAAGGGTCCGTGACATTATTTCGAGACGAAGAATGAGAAAACGACTCCTGATTGGTCAAGACACTAACAAGGAATCTAAAAGAAAACATTTACTTTCAAAAGACGTTACGTCACCACTTACAAAACCAGTGTCATCTGTTGGTTAAACGATTAACCATGAAAAAAATGAAAAAAAAAAAATCATATATTCAGTATTTAATAAAGAAACAATTCGGTATATTAAGGGAAATGTTGATAGGTAAAAAAGATAAAAATTTGTATTGTATCATTTTTCTCTTCAAAAATCATTATAAAGTAGTATTTGTTAATTTAAATATTGCATTGGGTACTATGTATAATATCTTATTCAAATGTTCATTTCTATCTTAAATAGTATTTGTTAATTTAAATATTGCATTGGGTACTATGTATAATATCTTATCCAAATTTTCATTTCTATCTTAAAGTGAATCAATCATTCCACTAATTCTCTGATGTTTCAAAAGATATGTTGCCATTTTCGATCGGGAAATAGCAATGATTTATTCTTCTGCTTTTCCTAACTAGATTTAAAGAATTTTGGTTCTCAAACTATGTTTGAAATTTGAAGTATGATGAAGAAGAAAATGTCCAGATGCACAACCATGTGAAGTCTCTCTCTCTCTCTCTCTCTCTCTCTCTCTCTCTCTCTCTCTCTCTCTCTCTCTCTCTCTCTCTCTCTCTCTCTCTCAGGTCTTGTGTAAGTTATGTGATGCTATTAACAGGACAACTATATTTATTGTAAAAAAAAAAAAAAAAGACAGGTTTGCTGTTATTATCAAGAAGATACTTTATTGAAGTTAAAATAAATTTTAAAGGATCTTTTTTTTCTGAGCCTTTTATCCACTTATATCCTTTCTTACTAACAAAAACATTAATACAGACATAATTCAACTAGAACAGACACTCGGTAGAGTGATCCTCGCCAACACCCCATTTGTTATCATGGTTATGCAAACAAATCTGATAATAATGACCGCGTAAAGACGAGACCTTCACTTTATTATTATTATTATTATTATTATTATTATTATTATTATTATTATTATTATTATTATTATTATTATTATTATTATTATTATTAAATGCTAAGCTAAAACCCTAGTTGGAAAAGCAGGATGCTATAAGCCCAGGGGCCCCAACAGGGAAAATAGCTCAGTGGGGATGAGAAATAAAGAAAAATAAAATATTTTAAGTATAGTAACAACATTAAAATAAATATTTCCTATAAAAACTAAGAAATGATTTAACAAAACAAGAGGAAGAGAAAATAGATAGAAGTGTGCCCGAGTGTACCCCCAAGCAAGAGAACTCTAACCCCCAAGACTAGAGAACAATGGTTTGATTTTGGAGTGTATTTCTCCTTAAACATTGAACCCAAAGTGCTGACGGGGTTAATGACGTCACTATATCATATTGTATATCACAATATAGACGATTGAATTGTGCTCATTTTAGCCCCAGTCTTATGCAAATTGGATAAAAATTGACGATGATATAGCAAAAAGACGTGTTTTACATTTTCGTTGCCTTGACCTTTGACCCAATCACTCACCAAATCTATTCAATTTGTCCTTGGATCATGGCCAATCATCCTACCAAATTTCATGAGATTCGGTCAAATAGATTTTGAGTTATGCGAATCACACATACAAACAAATAAATACATGCCTATCAAAACATAACATTCGCAACGAAGTTGGCGAGGGTGAAAACATCCCGATTCGATTGTATTTACTGATTCAAATTCAAATTCAGACAATTTATTTAATCTTGCTCTACAGCCCACTCCGTATTTAATTCACAAAAATGAACAAAAGCTATGTACAAAAGTAATACCCCAGTAGTAATTTACATAAAAAAATGGTTATAACTCGTTTTTACAAATGAAAACACTTCTACCTAAATAATTTTGAATTTACCCGGTGATTTCACACAAACCTAATAAGACTTAATCTTAGTTATAATCATAATATAATATAAAAGTTACAGTTATAATTAGTTATAATTTTTCCTAAAAACATTCTAGTAGTCCCCAGTTTCTGTAAAAATAGACTAAACCCAATACATCCCTGTTATAATTCATTTGAATGCTACAATAGCACTTCAAGTTGGCTTAACATGTTCGAAATAACCGATATTTTACATAGAATACATTTTGTATCCACTTTTCACATAAAGGTAGTAATGTCATGTTTATGTAAAGAGAAAACAAACTTGCGTTTCACGTCAAATTTTAAATTCGAAATTTTCTAGGGAACACGGTTTTATACGGTTGAGTACCTATATATAGGTACTCTAGTATACAGTATTTCAGCAAACACTAAACATCTACAGATAGACAGTAATAAGGTAAATTATATATTTTAATACCTTATGTCAGTGTTTTTTAATTTTTTGCAATATTTTTCCACAAATTGTTATTAATGAAAAAGCACGCAATTTGCTCAAAACTATTATTATTAAGATTTCCAAATTCAGTCAAAGACCTACATTCCATAATATGATGGGGCAGTGTATGCAAATTAGCAGCGTTACAGAATTTACAAGAAATACCCTCTCTACTCTTATATGCCCATTAGTATTGATAGCTAGTTTAAGTCTCATAATAATTCAATTACATTTAGCTAAAGACCTTTAAGAACTAAAATGAGTATTCTTACTAATATAATCATAATGAGACATACTGTTACTGCCCTAAACGCATGATTGCCCCAGCATTCTTAATGTTCCATCCTTCCCTTACTCATGTCATGCGTGACTTTATTTTTTTTTTTCATACTAACTGGAGTGGCGTAATCTATAGATTCATTATTACACCCATGTTTAGCTAATTCATTAGCAACATCATTGAAATACATACCACAATGTGAAGTGTCCACACGAATTTTACATTGTAGCCAGGCACTTTTACAATAGAAATGCACTCTTTGCATTTGGTAACTATTTCATCATCAGAAGGTACTTTAGCATTTAAAGCCAAAAAAAAAAACCATTCTAACGTCAACCAAGTCTGTTATAGAATTTTCTTTATTCCAGATTTTAAACACTCATATATAGCAGACAGATCAGCAGTAGTAGATGAGCTGTGATCATCAATGCGTTTAGATAGTCTCTCCTCTGTGCTAATACCAAATTCAAAATATTCTCTAATTACAACACCAAGACTAGCTCGACATCCGGTGACAAAACCACCATAATATGCATGAATCACCGTATTCTTTGGGTGCTGTGATATCTTCTCCAAAAACACCTGTTTAAATTCATGGGTATTGTTATCTCTTCTCAAATCCTCTACTTTCTCAGCAATCCAAAGTTTCATTGGACGTGAATTAGACAAAGATACACAGAAATAAAAAAATCTAGTCATTCAATATTTTACAAAGCTTTCGTGAATATTCATTCAGTCTGAAAAATCCTGAAAAACCTGAAAAATCTGTTTATAATAGTTTTTTTAATCATATCATTTTGTCTAATCTGTCTTATAGTTGAAGGACTATCAACTCAATTACTCCTTGAGTGACACTTGAAAAATTCAGCTCTATTCCCATTATTTAAATCCTTGCACTTCTAGGGCAACACTTATAAGACAAGATAGCTGTCAGTGTACACAGCAACACGTTTATATCCTAAGCACTTGATAAATACTCTCTCTGTCGGAGGACCCCTAATATCTGCAATTAATTGTGGTTTAGGGACAGACTCTACATTAAATTCAACTTCTCTGCGCTTCTCCCATATAAATATCTCAACTGAAACATCTACTGGGTCCAGATAAGTAGGGTAGTCAAAAATAATTACCTCGGTAGATACACCATACGGTTCCTTTGGTCTTTCCATTACAATATTTTAAAAGCCAATTTTTATTTAAAAACCAATAGCTACCTCATCCCTCACTGTAATATATGGGATGTTTCTCTCTTCTTTGAATAGAACCTTAAATTATGGATGACAGTTGAACAACCGAACTGTACTGTACATCGACCCTTAGCTCAAAACATTCTTAGCATTCTTAGCATTTTAGCATTAATAACATTACCATCTTTTAGATGATTACCATTAGAGCATTCACCTAAACATTCCGTTTATCAACAGGTGACACATTAGATATACCAACAATGTTCATCATTTTCCTTTTCTTCATTTTTTTGCTTCTGACTGTGACAAAGCGTTGTTCATCATCGCTGCTACTAGACAAAGTGTACATTTACTACCTGGATAACGTCTTCAATAGGCAAAATATATTCCTGTCACAACAAAATTAAACGTCAAATTAGTAAAATTTATTTTCTAGAAGAAACAAGAATATAACAATCTTGGTGTTTTTCATTCATGAAAAACACCAACGAGACAAGTTTAGAATAGCTACTTTAATATCCAAGTGTTAACAATTTCGATTAAATCTATACCTGGATCCGAACTACAAACTATGGTATATTGTTTTTAAGATTTTTTTCTAACTCTATACAACAGGGTGTATAAAAATGAATAGCATAACATGTGACCATCTAGAGAAAAGGATACAAGTGGTAAGGACAGATCTTGGTTCGATGAGGAGACCAGAGAAGAGGGAAACAAGACGTAAGAGTGAGGAGCCGATTAAAAACTTGAAATGCATGGAGGGAAGACATGACCGTAAAGCGCTAATATAATTACCAATTTAGGAGAAAAAAATTAACACTAAGTAAAAATATAAGAAACAGCAACATACATGAATAAATTGTATCGTCTCCTAAATGGTATATTATTATTATTATTATTACTTGCTAAGCTACAACCCTAGTTGGAAAAGCAGAATGGTTTAAGCTCGAGGGCTCCAACAAGGAAAATAGTCCAGCGAGGAAAGGAAATACGGAAACTACAAAAACAGTAATTAACATTTTTTTTTTCTTTTATCTTTTTATGAAAAAGTTAAATTACATATTCTTTATAATCACAATATTTACAGTATAATTAAATTTAATCGCGTTTTTCTATAAACATATCCATCTAATTTAACAATTTACAACATCACACATCTTGATTTTAATTTTTAGTTACTCAAAAACAGTATTTTATATACTTTTTGGTGAACATTTTATTCATTCTTTCTTTATAGATATGTTTTCAAAAGCCACCGATCATACTGAAATTTACACTTAAGAAAGGCATCTGTTTCCTCTTTCGTATATCGTTTCTTCTTACTGACCCAAACAGCATATAAATAACCAACAATCAATACAGTGGCGCTACTATAATCCTTTTTCGTCCTATATCTGTAACTGAGCATTAATGTGTTTAAAAAATTGTCCCTGTTTATGTCACAAGTATGAAATAATAGACTTTTGACATACATCAATATTGTCTGGATGTGCCTGCAAAAGTAAAATATATGCAAACTGTATTCAACATCATCGCAATGATCACATTTATCAGTCTCTGATATTCAACATTTTCAGACGATTATTTGTCGCCAAAGTTCCATGAGCATATTTAAAGGCAAACTCTCTCGCCATGATACCAATGAAAGGTTTGTTTATGCTGTCCCATACCATTTTCCAGTCCAAAAGTGGATAACTCCCTTCAATTTTTGGGACACTCTCTGCCCTTATAAAATTATAACAATCTTTAGAACTTAAGTTAGGAAATTTTGCATGGTGATAAACTTTTCTGATTACATTAATTGCAACTGAATAAAATGATGATGACACAAATGAAACCTCATTTATTTCCTTCAAGTCCAACAAAAAACTAATTCTCGTCTTGCAATAGAAATTACTTAAACCAATATCCTTTCTAATATCATTTAGAGCTGTCGAACTGAAAATCGCCAAGGACTTAAAATAAACATTTATAATTCCTAATCCACCTTTCTCTTTCGACAAACAAAGAGTATCTCTACCAACAGGATGGTAAGTTCCCAGCCATATATATCGGAATACATGCATATTTATTTGAGCAATGTACTTTTTCAAAGGAGGCAAAGTGTGTGATATATACCAAACTTTGGACAAAACCTTTGAATCAACAATAATAGCTCTTTGGGAAATAGATAATTGTCTTTGACTTAGCATATCTGTGGATATTTTAATATTTTGAGTAAGGCGAGACCTATTTTCTTCATATGTAACCTCAAAATCACTATAATAAATTATACCAAGAATTTTGATACTTTGAACAGTTTTCAACCAACTGATAGGCCAAATTTCTCGGTTTTCCCATTTCCCAAACCCAATTATACTAGTTTTGTCCTTGTTTAGCTGCGCACCTGTAGCAAGTTCAAACCATTGTACTTCTTTATAACATTCTCTAACTGAATCATCAGTTGACAAGATCACGGATGAGTCATCTGCATAACCTTGCAGGCATATATTTACACTGTTTGGAAGGCTAGGCCCTATTATCTTGTTATTACTCTTTATCGCTCTATACAAAGGTTCTTGAAATATACAATATAACAGCATTGACATAGGACAGCCTTGTCTTACTGACCTTTTAATACAAAAAGGTGAACTCATAAACCCATTTATCAAGACACTACTTACACAATCTTTGTACAATATTCTAACTAAAGCCACAAATTCATCTGGTAAACCAAATTTCTTCATTACTTTAAAAACAAAATCCATATTAACTCTATCAAAAGCCTTAGACCAGTCTAAGCTTATAATTGCTGTCTTCACTCTTTTGTTTTGTATGAAAAATTACATCTCGACTCGTATTATTACAATTCACAATCAACCTTTCCTTCACTGCACAATATTGTTCTGGGGAGATAATCTTCCCAATAACACATCTCAATCTGTTTGCTAAAACCTTAGCAAAGATTTTATAGTCAACATTCAGAAGGGATATAGGTCTCCAGTTCTCCACCAACGATAAATCTCCTATTTTAGCTAATAATTTTATTACACCCAAATTTTGACTATCTGACATATATTTCTCAGTCACAATGGATTTGAACACTTCCATAACGTCAGACTTTATTAAAGACCAAAACTTTTTGTAGAATTCTATAGGAAATCTATCATACCCTGGTGATATTCCTTTACACATACTCTTGATAGCATCAAAAACCTCAATTTCCTCTAATTCTCTACTTAACAAAACTTACATCTTCTTGGTTTAGGACAGAATGGCATAGGTTAAGAAAATAATCTTGACTTTTTACCTGACCAGTTACCTTACTAAACAATTTTTCAAAGTGCTCCTTTATAAAAACAGAAATTCCCTCTGTGCTTTCTACAATGGAATCATCTGCTTGTTTTATGTTAGTATTGCGTGTATGATTTTTCTTTTTCTCAGCACCAAGTAGATGTGCAGATATTTTTTCCCCAGTTGTACGATCATTTAGTTTGGTTCTTATCTTTATCCCTTCTAATATTTCATTCTGGATGTCACAAATCCTATTCTTGAGAATCTTAATATTTTCATAATTTACACTAGTTTTATAGTTAATATCATAAAGTTGACGCAATCTTGTTTGTAATAAGTTCAGCAATCCATACTTTTCTTGAGAAATATTTTTACATAATTTGACAACGAATTTTTTACATTGTGATTTTGCCCAGTCCCACCATATTAGTATGTTATCAAATGTACCCTTTTTCTGCTTTATAAACTGCCATACATGTAAAAAAAATTTCTTCAATTTCATCAGAATCTAAAACTTTAACATTCAATTTCCAATACCCTGTGCCAAGTTTTTGTGTGTTTATGTTTAATTTCAAAACGACCATCTGAAAAACTTATTGGAATGGTGTCTGCAGATGTTATATTATCAAATAATTTTACAGTAAAAATCCTGTCTATTCTGGATCCATAGTTTTTGCGTATATAAGTGTTTTCTAATATCCTGTTTGTGAATTTGTAATTATTTTTCAAAGCAAGGTTTTTCACTAGAGTACTCTTAGACTTAGACAGTAAGGCTTTGTTATTATTACTGCAATCTCTTGTGCATGTTATTCAGTTGAAATCACCTCCAAAAATAAGATAATCAATATTGTGTCGCAGGTAGTACAATATTTCATTCCTGAAAAAGTCTTCCCTTTCAGCAAATTTACTTGCACCAGATGGAGCATACTCATTTATAATAGGTATAATGCAGTTATTGTAACATACCCTTACACCAATAATTCTACCGTCAGTATCCATCTCTTTGGTTGAAAGTTTAACATTTGTTTTATTATTTATACAAATCATTGGACCTCCTTTTAAATTGATTGATGGATTGAACACTATACACATAAAATTAGTGAGATAACTCAACCCTGAAATATCTTTTACGTTATGTTCTTGAAACAACAGAATATCAATTTTATAGTATATGATAAGGGAAACAACTTTCATTTGTTTAATTACCTCATTTAAGCCATTAATATTTAAAGTGGCAACAGAAAGAGCCATTACAACAACGAACACTGAAACAATTACTTTTTTCTTTTTCTTTGACAACCTATCTTTTCCATTCATTTTTTCTTCCTTCCATTTTTCTTTATTGGATTTTCCTCTGATTAACTTTAATTTACCTACAGTATCTAAATCTATGTTCTACTGGCCTTTTGGCATCACGTCTGAACCTTTATCATCATTTTTCAAATCGTCTTCAATATCACTGACTTTATTTACCTCTACATCCATGTCACGTTCTCCAGTAGCCCCATCCACTGATTCATCATCCCTATGCACTGAAACCGCTATATTGAGTTCCTTAAGATTTCCCGGTTCTTCATTTACATCATCCTCAACGGGAAAGAGACTTTCAACTGTATAAGGAATACGAGGGTCATCTTGTGGTGGAAACCCCTTATCCTCAGTTATTTCGGTAACTTGAGAAGCTCCTTCAGGTGCACTTTTTATTGCAAAGATGTCATTATCACTGTCGGTATCTGTTAAATTATCACCATTACTTGGAATAAGACCCTTCAGGTCACGTGATCGACTTTCTATTTCGACTGATATCATCAACATTCTTGAATGAGGGAATGATCACTAGTTGTTCTCCTACTGCTTCGCATAAGTCGTCTATCTAGTCCTCTCCGTGGTTACTGGATTCTTCTTTATCATTTTCAGTACTATTTCCATCACATGGTTGCTCCACATTTTCTTCATTACCTGTTGCCAGTTGAACATCAGGAGTACCATCTTCTTCCGATATCCGACCCTTATCAGAATCCTTGCCGGGTATTGCTGGGAAATCATTCAAATTAGAAATATTTAACTTAGGCTTACTATCCATATTACAGTTAACTGCCATATGAGAGTCTCTTCCGCACTTGTAACACGTCTTTTTTTGGTCATTATATAAAAACACATTATAACCACAAATATTGAAGGACAATGGGATATTTTTCTTTATTTCCATTTTCACAGTGCGTGTTCCATTTTCTAGACCACTCGCTCTCCCATGAGAAAAGGTATTATGTCTGAGATGAAGAACTTTCCCATACTGTTCGAGGACACTAATTAAAAGGGAATTTCTATATCAAAATGTGCATAACGTATTGATACATAGGTATATACACTGATCAAATTTACTACTAGGGCCTTTTCGCCATTACAGAAATTAATCACTTTGTCTTCGTACTCTCGTATAAAGACATCAAAAACCTTCTCCTCAATAAATTTCACAGCCACTCTGTTATTTGGTTCGTTCTGAAACCCTCGTATGTATTTTTCACTTATTTTTAACTTATTAAATATGACATCACATGCCGACTCATAATTAGGGAAACACGAAAATTTTTAACCAACTGTAGTCTGTGGTTTAAATCTCGCAGCCATTGGAAAGTTGTTTGCCATCGTATTTTGGTAGAAAACGCTCCGTTTTCTAAGATGACGTCATATCGCCTCAGGCGACATGAAACCTCCGGCTTGGCGATTCCCTGAAAGTGTATCGAGGCAAACTACGTCTAATAATATAAACTATGACACAAACAAGTTCACTTGAACACTAATTAGTTCACTGACATCTTACTCATAAGTTGTAGTCCAAATTCATAAGAAAAACCTCGGAAAACAGTCTCAAAATCACAAAATGAGCAGAGCGTTCCAAATAGCGTTTGTAAACAACCAGAGCTTCTTCTTCTCCAAGTAATTAAAATTAGAATAGAATAAAATATTTTAAGAACAATAACAGCATTAATATAAATATTTCATACATAAACTATAAAAACTTAAAAAAACAAGAAAGTATACCCGAGTGTAACCTGAAGCAAGAGAACTCTACCCCAAGTCAGTGAAAAGACCTTAGTACAGAGGCTATGGCACTGTACATGACCAGAGAATATTAGTTTGATTTTGGAGTGTCCTAGAAAAAACTGCTTACCATGGCTAAAATCTCTTTTCTACCCTTACCAAGAGGAAAGTACCACTTTAGATGTAAATGAAAAAAGGGCTCCGGATGGGTATAGCAACCAAGAACTGGCTAATAATGTTTTAGAATTCAAGTTCATACGGACCTATTTCGAAATTATCCTTTATATAAAATGTGCTAAAATGCATAATTATTGAACTAGTATGTTTAGAAAAAAATAAAGCATTGCCAGACAACCAGTCAGCATACACAGTTAATTATATTCTATGTAGACAACTCTATGGTCTGTTGCAAATTTTCTGTTAGAATTGATGGAGGAGGACAAATGTGGGTTCTTGATATTAGTTGATCTTAGTGCTGCTTGCACTGCCGTTGCACATTAACTACTTAATGATTGACGGCCCATTGGTATTGTAGATGAAGCTTTTGAGTAGGTAGATTACTTGGTTGGCAAAAACTCCTTTGTACCAATTGGAAGCTCTTATCAAATGGACCATTAAGCAAAGGAGTGCTCCATGAAGTATACCAATTTCATTCTTATTTTGTATCTATACTATAGGTTAATCAAAAGTGCTACAGATACAAAGGGAAGTTTAAACTATTTGCAGGCGATACATAGTTTAACTTCTCCTAAATGACATTGAACATAACACAAACTTTCAAAGCCAATAAAAAAATCAAAACTACTTAATTAATTTCTGTGACTAATCTAGCCCCATCATCTAGTAGGGTCGTGTATCAATTTACTAGTTTTGAACATAAACTTTTAAAGCCAATAAAAAAATCAAAACTACTTAATTAATTTCTGTGACTAATTTAGCCCCATCATCTAGTAGGGTCGTGTATCAATTTACTAGTTTTCTCGGTTCTTAAATATATTATGTAGTAAGAATTGCTAGACATCTCCTTAGAAAAGTTGCTTTTGTAAAGATGTATCTAATTCTAGAAATATTTTGTTAAGATACCGATTAACTGTGCTATTACCAGGATTGACTACTCTAACAGTATTACAATTTACTCTGTGTTAATTACAAAACAATGGATAGAGGTTGCACCCCAAGAAAATACCCCTATGCCAATTGAATTATTGGCTGCCCATGAAAGCTAAATTAAGTGTTTGATATGTGCAATGACTTGGTTATCATAACTGGCCATCCATAACATCTAAAGGCTCTTCTACACGAGGGGCAAATGTAGAGCGGGCAGATTTGCCCTCAATTCTTATGCTTTGAAACAAGTGTTCCCAGATCAGACAATCAAGGAAGACTAAGAACAGGAAGGAAAACTTATGACTTGACCCAGAAGCCGGGCAGAGGGCAGTCACCAATAGGTAAAGGCGGCTCTTTGATGGTTTGCCCATAGTTTCCTCTTCTATGACGTAATCTACACTCGTGATAGTTACCCATACAACAAAATTGGTCACAGTCTGCCTGCCGTGCATTTGCCCCTCGTTCGGAAGGGCCATAAGGAAATTGCTACACATCTTAGTCAACAAATCATGTTGACACTAGAATCTTCAAAAGAGGATTTAAAGTTATTGGTGTCCAAGATGTAGACCTACCTCTATTGAATGTTGTAGATAAGCTCCCTCTAGACATCCTAAAGACTTTTCATTAATTTCAGATTGCCCAGAACTTAAGTTTCTGGCCGGGGCTCATAGCCTACATCATATCCCTAGGAATTTAAGACTCTTGATAAGGTTTTTAAGAATATTTTTTTTCTAATTTCTAACTGCTTCAATTAGAGTTGATTTGACAATGCAGAATATGCTGTTCAATACTTTAAATACCCCAAAATGTAAATGACAGACAAATTCTATACGTTCTGCAGGGCGCAGTGCTTCCATGGATTAACTACCAACCATCATCAGACCATGAATTTCTGTAGCCTCTTTTCATGGCGCCTTAAGGCCCTTGTAGATGGGGGTAAAATTCTGAGCGGCCACTGGTTTTTTGGGCTCTGAAACAGTTACCAGATCAGTCAAAGACAACCAGTAGGCAAAGGCAGGCAAACGTATGACATAGTCCAGACACCAAGAATTCAAAAACAGTTACCAGATCAGTCAAAAGGCTGTCAGTGAGCACAGGTAGGCAAATGTATGACAGGCCAGACACCTGGCAGTCAAGTTATCTGACAATAGTAAAAGTGCCTATCCAATGCCTCAACAATGCGCACTGGCACTTTGGTTTGCCCGTCGTTTCCTTATCTTTATGGTTACGTACATTAGTGATAGTTCGCATAAAAGAATATGTCTGGCCACGGAAGGGCCTTCATCCAGCAGCCTTTTTAAATACTTAGCTTCTCAGGCCATATTGAGAGACTAAAACTCGGACATACAAGAGTTACAACTTTAGTCACTGTACATGATGGTCTACTGTTATAGTCATAGGGAAGCATGTACACATTGTTTGCCAAACGAGTACTGTACCTCAAGTATGTCTATGGTGGGCCATTCAAGCTACAATGCAAGTAGTTGCTCTGAATTAGTTATTTTATTAGTTTCCAAAGCTGGTTTTAACATGTTGAGTTAGGCCATTCTGCGCCAATTTAAATATCTAGGCTCTTTAAAAATGAAAAAGATTGAATTACTTAGAAAACCCACATCACAGGTCTAGTGATGAATAGTTTTTTTTTTAAATTGCCATATAAAGCCCCATACACTAGACCAGAAGACTTCAGACCAGTTGTCACCCTATTATATAAATCTGAAATCCTAGTTATTATGTCTGCTAAACCTTGCCAATGTTATATTTTAATTTCTTAGAGATTAACAACAACCCTGTTTTGGAACTTCGTACCATCAGTAGTGCATTAAGTTTGTGCTGAATGGCTCTTGTGACTGCTTCATGGCCAAGGTTCAGAGAATAATAAGTTCCATAGGTCACATAAAATAAGTAAGGAAAGGTTTAATTTCAAAACAGAAAAAATGTAACACTAATATTGAAACAGTTTACATAATTAAGTTAATCCCTTTCTCACCGAAATTAACAAGAAAACACTCAAAATCTCGCACCGCACAAATACCAAAATCAATAAACCTTAATATACTAAATTTTAAATAAAGTCACGTTATCAGTTTCAACAAGGTTCACTCAAGATTTATATAAAAGAACATTAATACATTACAAAAACTGAAGAATAAGACAGCTACTCCAATAGGAGACTCATCACAGTAGAGGACCAGGCGAGACTAACTAAGCATGAAATAAGTGGTCCGAAGAAAACTTAAAGGCGGTGGGGGAAAACAGAAAGCACTCTGAAAATGGGATAACTAAAGATACAGCCAAGGATCTTAAAAACAGGTACAGGAATGAACTGTACATTTCCACAACAAATGAAAATTAGAGATATATAAAAAATCAAGATGCCAATCTGGCAGATGGGCGACACCTCCCCCTTAGAAGAAGAGCCCAACAGAGTGGCTCTTAGAAAAAGCGGCCAATGAGGCCAAGACGGACGATACTGTAGACTGGTGAAGGAGGTATCATGTTAAGGACGCAGTCGCGATAAGGCATCTGCCATTATGTTCCCGGTTCCTCTGAATGTGGCAGATCTGCAGAGGGAACTTCTGCAGATAGATTGACCAGCGTAGTAGAAGTTTGTTGTGGGACTTCATCTTGTCGAGGAAGGTCAAGGGGGTGTGGTCGGTGAAGACTAGTACCTCAGCAGCACCTAGTAAGTAGCATTCATATTTTTGCAAGGCGAGTACCAAACTAAGTGCTTCCTTCCCAATGGTGCTGTAGGACTTCTGGTGATGCGTTAACTTGGTGGAGGTGTAGCTGACTGGGTGAAGTATACCGTCTGACACTTAGCGTAGCACCCCTCCAGCTCCCGCACCGCTAGCATCTATTTGAAGGATAAAAGGCTTATTAAAATTGGGGGATTTAAGAACTAAAAAAAAAAAAAAAAAAAAAAAAAAACAGCTTTAAGGCTTCAAAAGAGGCTTTACATTCTTCAGTCCAAGGCTTTACATTCTTCAGTCCAAATGAATTTAACGTTGGGACTGGTTAGGGATGTTCAAGGTGCAGCAACTTAAGAAAAGTTCTTACAGAATCTCCTGTAGTACGAGGCTAACCCTAACAAGCTTTGCAAAGACATTCTGGTGGTCGGAACAGGGTTCTCTAGAACAGCTTCTAGATTGGCAGTTTTTGGTCTAACATTACCATCCCCAACAATGTGGCCCACGTAGGTAACAGCAGCTTTACAAAAGACAGATTTTTTAAGATTTATGGTTAATCCAGCCTCTTCTAACCTACGAAACAAATACTCGAGCCTATTCCCATGTTCTTCCCAAGTCTGTCCAGTGACTATTATATCATCAAGGTAACAATAAAAACCTTCCAAATCTTGGATGATGAAGTTTACAAAGCGCTGAAAGGTAGATGGGGCGTTTGTAAGGCCAAAAGGCAGACCTCGTACTGAAAGAGTCCAAAGGGTGTAATGAAAGCAGATATTAACTTTGCTTTTTCAGTTAATCCTACCTGATAATAGCCCTTTAAGAAGTATCTTTGTTACAAACTTGCTTGTCCTACTGAATCTATTAAATCATCAAAGAGTGGCAAAGGGTAGGAATCTTTAAATGGTGACATTATTAACCTTTATATAGTCTAAAAAATCTGTAGCTACCGTCCTCTATTGGAACTAGGATGCAAGGTGGAGCCCATGGCGATTTAATCTCTTGCTAGACCATGCCGGAGAAGATATTCGACTTCCTCCTTCATTTTGCTCTTCTTCTCAGGACCCACACGACAGGACTGCTGACGAATGGGTGTTTTACCAGGAACCAGCTCGATGTCATGTAGCAGCAAATAACTTTTCCTGGGAAAATCATTAGAGAGAGTTGAATGGCTAGAGATTACATTCTCCAAGTCTTGTGACTGCCAAGGAGAGAGGTGGCTCAGGAATAGGTCCAGGTTATTTAGAACCTCTAGTATTGGTTTGTGACATGGAGGAAGCAATAATGTCTTCCAATGAATTGTCCTCTCCTGGTGTGTACCTTAAAATTAAGATTAACAACAGTCTCATTAGAACCATTTCTAGTTTCCCTAGAGTGATAAGTTTTGAGTAAATTAACATGAATGATCTGAGTGGGTTTTCTACGATCTGGAGTTCTGATAATGTAGGCATTTAGTTAAAATTTTTATGATGGGATAGGGCCCCACAAAACTTAGCTTTAAGAGGGGAACCAGGGACAGGAAGGTAGGCTAACACTAAGGTCATTAGGTTTAAATTTTCTAACTTGACAAGCTTTATCATAGTTTCTCTTCATTAAGATATGTTGACCCCTTAATTTCTCCCCAGCAATTTCCCTAACCTGCATTAATGAGCTTTTAAGTTTATTCATATATTGTTGAATGGTTTGGCTAGACTCAGAAGGGGTGTTCAACCATTCTTCTTTATTTACTGAAAGAAGTCTTCTAACTGATCCCCCAAACAACATCTCGTAGGGTGAAAATCAAAGGGACTCATGGGAAACTTACTTTATAGCAAATGCCCTCATCCCACTCAAGTTGACTTTCAACACTATTTCCTAAGCATACTCATTAAGGTTTGGTGTCAACGCTCAAGGGCACCCCGAGAGACTGGGGGATAGGCAGCAGACTAAGTTTGTTTAATATTTAGTTCTTTAAGTACCTGGGCAAAAAGGTCACTGGTGAAATTTGAACCTCTTATCACTTTGTATTTCCTTTGGGATACCGAAATTCGTGAAAACTTTCAGTAAACAATTAGCAATGTTCTTAGCAGAAATGTTACGAAGAGGGATGGCAATAGAATATCGGGTCTTAGGACATTGTAGTGAGAAAGTATTTATTACCTTTCTTGGTTTTTGGTAAAGGACCAACGTTATCTATAATTATCTTAATAAAAGGTTCATCAGGGACTAAGATCGGTTGTAAAGGTGCCTTTGGTATTACCTGGTTAGGTTTTCCTGATATCTGACATACATGAAAAGTGCGAACAAAATCTGCTACATCCTTTTTCATATTAGGCCAAAAAAAAAATTCAAAATCTTACAATAGGTCTTATGAATTCCTAAATGTCCTCCATAGGCATCATGAGCTATTTCCATTACAGAATTCCTAACAGAAAGAGGTAGCACAATTTGTCGCTTTTCGCTCCATGTGTCTTCACTAGATCTCTTAGGGGAACGGTAAAACCTCATTAACAAATCAGATTCAAAGTAAAAACATGGGGATTTATCTCACTTCTAGAAACCGCTTGGTCATGAAGCCTACTTAAGTGTTATCGTGCTTCTCAGCTTTAATAAGGTTATCTCTACTCATAACATTTCGTACTTAAAAATCTACAGAAGTGACTTTAGATACATCCGGACTATATTTCTGGCTACGAGTAACACACGAAGGATTTACAGAGCAATCGGGATCAGGTTCAAATTTTTCACCTACTGGTTTTTCCATTACAACGACGTTGGGAACTACCAAACGTCCTGCAAGGTCATTAGCCAATAATAAAGTTGAACCTTTTACTGGAAATTCAATCTCTTATCCCTACCAGCACATTACCCTTCTTTATAAGACAATCAAGATAAACATTAGCAAGGGGAACTTTAGATATTTGTGAAAGGTCTTTCACGAGAACATGTTCATTAGTTAAGTTAACTTCAATATTAGGGAGAGCATTTCTCAATAGTAAACTTTACGAAGCACCTGTGTCACGAAGTATCCTGACTTTATATTTATCCCCATCAGAGTTCAAAGCTACAGTTCCATCTAAAGTAAAATAATCAAATAGATTTACAGGCTTTTCAGAATGGATATGGGAGAGGCTTAATCTAACCATCCGTTTTACCTTTAAGTTAAGAAAAGGGTTAAATGGGTTCCGAAAAGGCAAGGAAGTCTTACATTTAAGATCTGGGCAGTTTTTAATTGTGTGAGTCTTTCTTACAATGACTACAACGAACATTAGACGTTTTTGCCATATCAAGTCAGAGTTTGAGTTTTTAGCTGGAAATGGTTTTCCATTCTGGTCGGTTCTCTTACTGTTGCCAAATTTATGTATTAAAGAGTAAGTGTCTGCTAGAGAAGCTGCCTTTAACAAGTCTTTCTTCCCTATCCTCTAAATACATCATAATGTTCAAAGGAAGCTTTCGTTTAAACTCTAAAGTCGAATCAAATTCTCTAATTCAGCAATAGAATTTACTGCAGCAGATTTTACCCATTTCCTAAACTCCCTTAATTTCTCCGACGCGAATTTCATAGGTTTGAGTTGTGAACTTAAGTTTTATTACGAAAGGTCTGACTATATCCCTCGACAGAGATTGAAAAAACATCCAAGATAGCTTGTTTAACATTCTGGTAATCTGTAGTATTTTCGAGATGTCGAAAAACTTTCGCAGCTTTCCCAGTTAATTTCGGCCTTAATAGCCAAACCCACTGATCGCGTGGCCAATCCAAATGCAAGGCAGTCTCCTCAAAAGTCTTAAAATGATCTTCAGGGTCATAATCTGTGAATGTGGGAACCAACTTAATTTTTTTTGATAAATCAAAGGGTTTCTCCTGAGCTTCCAAAATCGAAATTTCAAGTTCCTTATTTTCTCTAGAAAGCTTTGCTTTTTCTTGTTCAAATTTAAGTGCTAACGACAATTCAGTCTTTTTTTCCCTGTTCAAATTTAAGTTCTAACGACGATTCATAGTCTTATTTTTCTTTCTCTCTCTAAAGGAAACTGAAGTTTAGCTTTCTCTATCTCTAAATTTAATTTAGATTTCGACATTTGTCTCTCTGACTAACCTCAGAGCTTCCGCTAATCTCTCAGATTCTAATTTCTGTGCCGCAAGTTTCTCGCGTTCAAGGGAAATGCGCTCATATTCTAACTGCTGCTCGTGGGCTAGTACTGTTGATTCAAGAGTTATATACTGCCTAGCTTCATTGCCTTTACCCACACGCATATAATGCTCAAGAATAAAGTTGCGAATTTAGTTCTTCCGCATGCTACTCCTAGTTGCAATTGACAAATGACTAGCCAACTCGAGAAGCTCTAGTTTCTTAGCATTTGGGATACTAGCTAACTCAGCAGAGGGATCCGCAGCTAACTTCTGAACGTTAAATTGAGCCATGGTTAAGGTTTAAAGAAAACTTCCTTTAGTAAAAAATTTAATTCCTGTTTTAAAATTATAATAGACTAACACGTTCCTGCTGCCATTCAAGTAAATCCATTACAGACCACAATGCAAAATTATCATACAAAATTATCATATTAGCGATTTTATAGTTTCGCTACAAAATTAAAACAAACATTACAAATAATAAGACTATTTTAGGGTTTTTAGGGAAAAGGGACAGTCCCAATTCGAAAGAAAAGGAATAAAGAACACGAGGGAGTGAAAATGTTTGCATTTCCGATTCAAGCTGATATGGAGGAACTAACGAAATAACCCGTTGGTCCTAAACAAGCTTGATTTACTCCAAACAACTTAAATGACAACTTACAAACTTGAACGTCGGCGCAAAGAAAATATAAAGTAAATAAAGGTTTAAAAGATTACTCACCTATCGTCTAAACTACGCGATCCTGGTATCGTCCAACCCAGGGGAAATGACTGCAAAAGTTGTAGTTGTAATTATACAAGTACAAAATATGGAGAAGAGCTTCCGGATAGCTCTCGCGAGTCTAGTCGTCGTCGACTGTGAGGGCGAAAATGAAAAATATACTACTGCGTTAACAGTACCCAAAAGAGCAAACCGTCTATAAACAATACGAAAATGGTTTCACAGCGCGCACATTTATATCATTAACCCTAATAACAGGTATGCAGAATGTTTACAATAAATCGAGTGAAACTAAAAATAGTGAACTATTTGCGGCGACAATTGTCTATCTGAATGAATCCTCAATACGGTAAACTGAACTATTGGCGGCGACAATTGTCTATTTGAATGAATCCTCAATACGGTAAACGAGATATATCCCGGATTAGGCACCCAATTTATGTGACTGCTTCATGGCCAAGGTTCAGAGAATAATAAGTTCCATAGGTCACAAAATAAGTAAGGAAAGGTTTAATTTCAATACAGAACAAAATTTAACACTAATATTGAAACAGTTTACATAATTACGTTAATCCCTTTCTCACCGAAATTAACAAAACACTCAAACAATCCTGCACCGCACAAATACCAAAATCAATAAACCTTAATATACTAAATTTTAAATATAAATCACGATACCAATTTCACTAAGGTTCACTCAAGATTTATATAAAAGAACATTAATACGTTACAAAAATGAAGAATAAGAAGAAAGCTACTCCATTAGGACACTTATCACAGTAGAGGACCAGGTGAGACTAACTATGCATGAAATAAGTGGTCCTTAGAAAACTTAAAGGCGGCGGGGAAAACAGAAAGCACTCTGAAAACGGGATAACTAAAGATACAGCCAAGGATCTTAAAAACAGGTACAGGAATGAACTGTACATTTCCACAACAAATGAAAATTAGAGATAAATACAAAATCAAGATGTTATTCCAGCACTCAAGACAGCTCTGTACAACTCATCGAATGAATGACCTATATCTGTTTAGCAGTCATAAAGCATTCTACCATCCATTGTTTTTTCTTTAAATTCAATAAACAATAGTTTTAAAATCTAGCACTAACACATTAAAACAGTTATGGCAGGAATAAAATGGGTAAATTTGTAAAAGGAACTTATTCTAAATAATCATGTTAATGTTAAGAGTGTATGGATTAAAAAATAAGGTAACTTAGTAAATTGGTGTAGACTTTTATTGGTCAGTATCAGTTGATATTGGAATTGTTAGGATTTATGAAAGTTTTAAATATTGCACAGGAACCAGTATCCATATAAGGAAAATTTTCTTACACATTTGAGAATAGCATTTAAGCCAAAATTGTTACTCTGAAGTAGAGATTTAATTATTAATCTCTTGAATTTATAGGAAAAGCAAAAACACTGATAGAAGTAAAAAAGCAATGTAAGAATATATTCATATTAAAACTAAGTTGGCAAAACAAAAACACAGTACAAGAAAACTGTACAGTCATACATTTTAGATAAGTACCCTAGTACTCTAGGTGATGACCTATAGGTCTAAAAAAGCTAGCACATACAGAATATACACAATACTTAAAAAAAAAAAAAAAAAAAAAAAAAAAAAAAAACAAGGCTACTAGGTACAGAATATATGTGGGGGTGGGATTTAAGGATCTTTGGCTTGTTGTTGTTGAAGATTGCCTGGCCCTTGCGGCCAGACACGGGCTCTTGCACTCTTGCAGCCCGTCGGTGTTTTGATAGGATTTTGGGGATAGGTAGTTGGGATGGGGGGTATTCTGCAACTCTTATTTTAGGATTTTGGGTTAGGTTTTGGGTTTTGGATGGGAACAGGCGATGGCTGCATGCCTGTTTAGAGAAGGAAGAAGGTGACAGCGGGAAGGGGATGTCCTTCCCAAGAGCCCACTAGCTCCAGTCTTTAGTTAGAGAAAAAGAATTATAGTAGCAAGTCCCGATAAGTAGGAGGGCTCGGGAAGGAGTTGAAAAGAGTTAGTTGGAGATATTGGTATAGGTGAAGTGAAAAACTTTGTAGTGGTTTAAGCTTAAGTTATTAGGTAGAGATTTCAGCTGAGTGAGAGAGAGCTGAAAGGAGGGAGTTGTTAGCTGCTTGAGTAGTAGGGAAAGGGTGGAATAAACATTCCTGTAACTGTAAAATCTAGAACAAAAATAGAAATAAAGAGTTACTTGTAATTGTAGTTATTGAGACGTCTATAGATTAATGGTTGAGAGGGATACCTGAACTGAAAAGAGAGAGATTGCAAGTGGAAGAGATGTTAGAAACCAAAAAATTGTCAACAGCTCAACCTTTATTCACTCTGTCCGAGCCTCTCGAACAACGTTGCAAAATAAAGACGGAAAAACAAAACTGTTTCCTTATAAGGAATACAGTTAACATCAAATATCTTTAATGCTAGTTGCTTTGGTCGTTAAACAATAGTTTGATTCCAACAGAGAAGCTAAAGAGGGGGTGAAAGGGTTACTTAGGTTGCAAATTGGTGCTGTTACTACGTTATCTCGGTGGAGGGTAGCTGCGGAGAAAGGCTGAGAAGGCATCATCATTGGCAATTATGTATCTGACAATTGCTGTTGCAGTTGCAGGATTGTTGGGGTTGAGATCCTGCCGAAGTAGGCTCGTTTCCTGACAGTGCAATAGGTAGTGCTGTAGAGGTTCTTCTGTGTCTTGATCACAATAATTGCACGGTCTTATTGGTCTATGCTGTGTTGCTGGGTCTTCACCGTTGTCCATGATGATTTGCCAGCTGCATAGATATCCCAGTTGCAGTCTGCAGGTGATAAGTGCGACCTGGTGGGGTGTTTGTCTTCCAATTGGGTGTGATAATATCTTTGTAGCTTCAATATACCACTTTGCAGATCTTGATCCATCTAGGAAGGCTCGCCTTACTTCACTTGTCTTTTGGGCGTTACAGTAGGCAGCCATTTGATTCTTGATGGTTTTAAGAGAAGGTTGTAGAGTGATGCTTATAGTCTGGCACATTAAGGCTGATTTGGCTAGGTAGTCGGCCTCGTCATTACCAGAGATTCCGATGTGACTTGGAATCCAATTCAAGGTTACTTGCCTGTTGTTGCTTTGATGGGCTAAGGGTAGGAATTGAATTGCTGTGATGAGGTAAAAATTCTCTGTGGGTTCTTTGTTGCTGAGAGCCAGGATGGCTCCTATGGAATCTGTATGGATTGTCGTGTTTCCTTCTTGTAGGTTGGCAGAGTGTTCTAGGGCTTTTGCAATAGCCACTAGCTCAGTTTGTAATGTGGAGGCATGGTTAGAGTCTCCGATTTTCTCTATATCCTGATGGAGAAAACTGCAGCAGCTGCTGCAGGGATTGTGTAGTCCAGTGATCCATCAGTATAGTAGATGTTAGGTACAGGTGTGTTCCTGATTGAATTTTTTACAGCTTCAGTAAGTTGCTCCGGTGTGCAGAGGGCTTTGCTTGCTGCTGGTAGGATGGTGAAGTTGTATTCGATGGGGTCCTGAGCCCAAGGGGCAGGAGTGCTGTAGCCATCATGCTTTTGTTGTCCCTTGGTTTTGTGGGCCTCATTTTGCCTTTGCAGTCTTCTGGGTGTGTCTAGCAGTTTCTTTGCATGAGAGTTTGGCGGGTCTATCTCTTCCGCTAGAGGTAGGAGTCTTTGAAGTTTGTTGTTGAGTGGGCTTGTCCTGTCTGCGATGATTGACTTGAATATAATGCTGCTATTCCTGATGTCAATCCTGGCTGAAAGGGAAATTAGGTTAGTTTCTGCTCTAAGTAAGCAGAGTCTAGTCCACATTGGAGAGCCACTGATTAGTCTCATGGCGTTGTTTTGCACCACTTCCAATGATGCTTTTTGGGTGTCAGTCAGTGTGGTGAGTGTAGGTGCTGCATAATCGATGTGGGATCGAATTGCTTGTAGATAAAACAGTCTTAAGAGGTTGTTTGATACTCCTTGTTTGAGGGAGGTCATTCGTCTCATGGCTGATAAACGAATCTTTGTCTTCTCTCTGAGGTAGGTTACTTCATTAGCTGGTAATAAGGTACATGAATTGATTTACCCATTCAATGTCTTCACCCCTCAGAGTGAAATTCTGATGGGTTTGCGGGTGTCTTATAGCCATGGCTTTGGTTTTGTTGGTGTTGATCTTTAGGCTACTTTGTAACTATCATATTAGAAACATAGCATTTATTAGTAAATACTTAAATGAAAAATCTATGGCCATACTCATTAATCACCACATATTTTCAAGAATTGACTACTGCAACTCACTGTTCTATAGCTTACCAAATAATCAGCTGAAGAAAATTCAGAGAGTACAAAACAGAGCCGCTAGGTTAATAAAAGGACTACACAATAGGGATAGAGTTACCCCTGCACTAATTAAATTACACTGGCTGCCGGTAAAGGCGAGAATCGAATACAAGCTACTCTTACTAACGTTTAAGATACTGAACCAAA
>NC_090746.1:97411336-97413836 GCF_036898095.1 Palaemon carinicauda
GACTTATTTTTCCACCTATCTCTCCTGGGAAATCTTTTCCTCGCAAATGGCGCCTGCTCGAACGTGGACGAGGAAGACATTTCTATTTCTATGAAAGGGAAAATCAATAACATAAACGTTTACTGGCGTTCGGAATCCCAGAATTGTAACGCATTTCAATTGTACGACAAAAATGATTCCTTACACATAATTTTTACAACAAATATATGCTAATAATGTTATATTATGTTAAATATCGCTCATGAATGGCAGAGGCAAAGGCAGGACGATGCTTATAAG
This sequence comes from Palaemon carinicauda, assembly GCF_036898095.1. Classification (NCBI taxonomy): domain Eukaryota; kingdom Metazoa; phylum Arthropoda; class Malacostraca; order Decapoda; family Palaemonidae; genus Palaemon; species Palaemon carinicauda. Next base: position 97,411,616 of record NC_090746.1, read on the forward strand.
TACACATGATGTTAACAGAAGTTAAAAATATCCTCCACTGTCTTGAGTTAGAGTTCTGTTGCTTGAGGGTATACTCAGCCACGCCGTTCTATTTGTTTCCTTATTTCCTTTCCTCACTGCCTTGCGTTATAGAGTTCTCTTGCTTGAGGGTATACTCAGCCACACCGTTCTATTTGTTTCCTTATTTCCTTTCCTCACTGCCTTGCGTTATAGAGTTCCCTTGCTTGAGGGTACACTCAGCCACACCGTTGTATTTGTTTCCTTATTTCCTTTCCTCACTGTCTTGAGTTAAAGTTCTCTTGCTTAAGGGTACACTTAGGCACACTGTTTTATTTGTTTCCTTATTTCATTTCCTCACTGTCTTGAGTTAGAGTTCTCTTGCTTGAGGGTATACTCAGCCACACCGTTCTATTAGTTTCCTTATTTCCTTTCCTCACTGATTAGAGTTAGAGTTCTCTAGCTTGAGGGTATACTCAGGCTAACTATTCTATTTGTTTCCTTATTTCCTTTCCCCACTTGAATATTTCTCATGTTGAAGCCATTGGGCTCATAGCATCCTGCTTTTCCAACTAGGGTTGTAGATTAGTTAGTAATAATGATAATGATAATAAAGCATATGTAAATCATCACCAGAAAAATAACTATATGAAATACAGTATAAGCTGACAAGCGTTAGTTATTACATTTGCATAGATGTCTAGAATCCAATATCAAAATAAGAGAAACTCCCAGATTTGACTTTTCTAAGATTTTTTTTTTTTTATTAACAAGGCTTCCTCTATTCAGATCTGCGCATTGCATATTAGCAACTCTCATTCAGGATAAACATCGTCATCAGAAAATGATATCATTCAGCAGCTAATATATTCTTTGTCTCTTGGCGTAGAATTTTTTTTTTCCTTATATGATCCATAACGCTCTCAAGTAAAAAATGCCGAAAAAATTTAAAATTACAATAATCGAGAGATCAGTCAAAGAGAATCAACTTCAAAGAGTAACTTCAAAGGAGAGAGAGAGAGAGAGAGAGAGAGAGAGAGAGAGAGAGAGAGAGAGAGAGAGAGAGAGAGAGAGAGACATGAGTGATCATATATTATGTAAGGGATGGCAGTGTGGGGAGTAATGAAGTAAGAGAAGCAGAAGGATAATGAGGCAGAGGAGAGAATAGAAAAACTAGAAAGGAATTATGGTTATCTTTGTAGTAGTTGTATATAATTATCGGGAAAAGGAATTATAGTAACTGACTTTATAAAGACTCCGAATAGAAATTAATCTCCATATTGTCCTATACTCTGATAAAGAGAGAAAAATCCCTATCTACAGAATATAGCGAAGCCATTATTATTATTATTATCTCTTGCTAAGCTACAACCCTGCTTGGAAAAGCAGGATGCTATAAGTCAAGAGGACCCAACGGGGAAAATAGCCCAGTGAGGAAAGGAAACATGGAAAAATTAAATATTTTAAGAACAGTAACAACATTAAAATAAATATTTCCTATATAAACTACAAAAACTTCAACAGAACAAGAGGAATAGAAGTTAGAACAGTGTGCCCTAGTGTACGCTCAAGCAAGAGAATATTTAAAGGTCACTCATAAATGGCAGAGGCCAGGTACAGTGACAATACCCTAGCAGGGCAATGTCCTAGACACTGACCATAATCAACACCCGGCCACTTTCCATCAAGCTAGGACCAGGGAGAGCGGGGCAATGACTGCTGATGACTCAGCAGGTAGACCTATAGGCTTCCCCAAACCAGGCCCCATCCCTAGCTCACTAGGATTAGAAGCTATTGAGCTTGAAAGGATCTCAAACCCTATATTAACAGATTGTGACGAAGTTCCAATAGGCCCTGCTGCTTCCTCCGGTCGCCTTGGTGACCGCTGAGGTAGCAGCAGTAAGGGATTCAGCATATAAAACTTCATTTGTGGTGGCTAACGGGGGAGGGTGGGCTGTGGCCAGTACCAGCCAATCTCGGCTGAATCCCTCGTCAGGCTGGGAAGAGCAGAGAGAGGAAAGGTCCCCTTTTGTTCCTTTGTTTTATGTCGGCTACCCCCTTAAATTGGCGGAAGTGCCTTGGTAAATAGATAGGTCAGGCTGGAACGTTCCTAGAGGCTACTATAACCACAAGTATTTACCCTTAAAAGAAAACTGCAATACTCTACTCTGATACAATACCCTTGGCAGACGCTTTGCTGATCAAGTACCACGCATTAACAAAT
>NC_090746.1:97425272-97427772 GCF_036898095.1 Palaemon carinicauda
GACGGTAAATGCCCAGCGCAAAATGTAGCATATTCTCTTTTCGTATTTCCATTGAAGAGGTCTAGGTTCTTTGCTTAATTCAGATTTTTTTTTCTTTTAGTTTTGTGTCGTATTTCAAATTTCAAAGATATGTATTTATGTAGGTCTCTCTCTCTCTCTCTCTCTCTCTCTCCTCTTCTCTCTCTCTCTCTCTCTCTCTCTCTCTCTCTCTCCTACATATATATGTATATATATATATATATATATATATATATATATATATATATATATATATATATATATATATATATACATACATATATATATATATATATATATATATATATATATATATATATATATATATATATGTATGTATGTATATATATACGTATATATAAGTGTGTGTATGCGTACATATAATAATAATAATAATAATAATAATAATAATAATAATAATAATAATAATAATAATAATGCCCTAAAAGGTTTATGAACATTGAGTAATAAAGAACTCATACCATTTCTAAGCCTAGGTAAGTAAGAATGATTTGAAGATGGTTAGTGTTCTAGCAAGTTGAAAAGCCAAGCGTCACTCTCAATTGCAACAGACCTTAGCAATCTGGTACGATCGGCCCTGTTTCTTTGATGAGACAGGAAAACCACGATAGAGAGAGAGATTGAAATAACTCTGCCAGATGAAAAATTTCTTCAATGGATAAAAGGAAAAGAAGGAATATTTGGCTTTTTGGAGGAATTCATCTAGAAAAGGTGAGTTTATGATGAAGAAGACGTATTTTTTATACTGCAATTGGAAGCCTTTCAGATATACTTCTCGTAGAACGTGTTTCCAAGGGAGAAAGTTTGACGAGAACTTTTCATAAAAGTCTTCGGACGGTTTCAAATTGAAAGTATTGATGTATGAGAATCACTACAAAATGAATCTTTTCTCTTTATTTAATTTATTTCATTATTATGATTAGTGTAAAATTTACATAAGATTATTCTAGGTCTGCCATTTCATATGATAATATCCTTAACTGTTATTTTGTTATTTTGGATAGTGTAATTAATTATTATGGCTAGGGTGAAATTTACATAGAATTATTCTAGGTCTGTCATTTCATATCATAATATCCTTAACTGTTATTTTGTTATTTTAGCTAGTGTAATTAAATATTATGGCTAGGGTAAGATTTACATAAAAATTATTCTAGTTCTGTCATTTCATATAATAATATCCTCAACTGTTATTTTATTATTTTGGCTAGTGTAATTAATTTATTGTGGCTAGGGTAAAATTTACATAGAAATTATTCTAGGACTGTCATTTCATATCATAATATCCTTAACTGTTATTTTGTTATTATGGCTAATGTAATTCATTGTTATGGATAGTGTAAAATTTACGTAAAAATTATTCTATGTCTGTCATTTCATATAATAATATCATCAACTGTTATTTTGTTATATGGCTAGTGTAATTTATTATCATAGCTAGTGTAAATTTTACATAAAATTATTCTAGGTCTGTCATTTTATATCATAATATCTTTAACTCTTATCTTATTGTTATGGCTAGTGTAAAATTTACATAAAAATAGGTCTATGTAATTTTATATATCTTTAACTATTATTCTATCATGGCCAGTGTAAAATTTACATAGAAATTATTCGAGGACTGTCATTTCATATCATAATGTCATTAACTGTTAGTTTATTATGACAAGTGTAAAATTTAATTTTTTTTAAGAAGACTATAATAGAATGATTTCATTATCGGACTGAAAACCTTAACACTGAATTAAATTTTATGAATTCATTGTCTCTCAGACAATATTTGCTGGTAGTATAGATAACAAGAGAATTAATCCACTGTTTATCTCTAGCCCGGCTTTTGGCTGTCTAAGTGTGTTTACAGTATATTCTCATGGTGACTGGAATCCTATTATTATTATTATTATTATTATTATTTTTATTATTATTATTATTATTATTATTATTATTATTATTATTATTGTTGTTGTTGTTAATATTACTATTATTAGTATTGTTGTTGTTTTATATTATTATTATTATTATTATTATTATTATTATTATTATTATCATTATGATTATTATTATTTTTATTATCAGCTAAGCTACAACCCCAGTAGAAAAGCAGGAGGCTATAAGGCCAAGGGGGTCCAACAGGGGAAAAAATAGTATAGTAAGGAAAGTAAATAAGGAAATAAATAAACTATATGAAAATAAATAATTAAAGAACATAAAATATCTCAATATAAGTAACAACATTAAAGAAGATATATCATATATGAACTTCTGAAGAGACATGTCAATCTGTTCAACATGAAAACATTAGCTGCGATTTTTGAACTTCTGAAGTTCCACCGAACAACTGCCCGAATGGGAAGATCATTTCACAATCTGATCACAGGTGGAATACAACTTCGAGAATACTGTGTATTATTGAGCATTGGGATAGAAAAGACATGGTTGTTAGAATTAACTACATACCTAT
>NC_090746.1:97430272-97432772 GCF_036898095.1 Palaemon carinicauda
ATATGCTGTTCTTAGCCGTATTTCAGTAAAATTCAGCCGACCGTAATTTTTTTGCCTTTTTTTGTTATCTTTTACGGGTTGGTGACCGTAATATCGCTCCTTTACTTCAATATATCCGTTTTTAGAACTATAAATATCTGACAACATCTATTAAAGGCATTTTACCGTTTTCTAGGGCAAATTTCAAACAGTTCAGATACATGCAAGACTCGTGTGATTTTTTCAAGCATGCTCCATTGAAATTGTGGGAAGCAATGCTAAATAATTCTCGCATCCTCTACACTAAACATCCTACAGTTTCTGTTCAGCTGAACTTTAAATGTTTTAAAATCGAGTGACTTGTACACGTAAAAAGACGAAGCGACCTGTGAAAAGAGTTTTACAGAACGAACAGAATATATTTTCAGGTTTCCCGTTAGCAGCGAATTTACTTAAATTTTCCCATGAAGTTGTCGTATTTTCCAGGGGAAACTTTTGTAAGGCAAATCCTCTCCTCACTAAATTCGAGAACCTTTATTCGAAATTCTACCTCAGAATATACTCTGGCCTGATACAGTCTAGAAAACCAGAATTTATTTATTTATTCATTTATTTATTTATTTATTATTATTATTATTATTATTATTATTATTATTATCATTATTATTATTATTATTATTATTATTATTATTATTATTATTATTATTATTATTATTATTAACATTGTCATTGTTATTATTATTATTATTATTTCTTGGCAGGAGACCCTCCTCCAAACAGGTAGAGTTGAATACTATGGCTGCATCAGCAGAATTCAATTTCTTGTCCAATTTCTCGATTCTACGGACAATTCTCTTTTCAGGGTTGCTACATTCACCTAGCAAGTTAGCGAAGTTCGTCAGGTGAGTGAAGAATACAATTCAGGTTAAGGCTGGGTGTAATTAATACAAGTACAAGTAATACTCAAAAATTACAACAGGTAAAGTCAGGAGTGGATCGCGACACGTTTCGGAACTGCTTGCTCCGTCTTCAGGCGAGAAGTGAGGCCCTGGCTGGATCTGGGTCCTTATATATCCCAGCTCTGGTTCGTAGAGAGGGGCCTCGAATTTTGATTGGTCGAGCAGAGGTTATAGGTTCGGGTGGCAGATGTACAACGAGCTCGGCTCAGCCTCCCAGGCTGAGAGGTAGGAAGGAATCCTGGATCCTGATTGGTCAGGACGTGCGCCAAGCCAGCCAAAAAGTCAGGCAGGCTCCTCTCTCGCTCAGTGGACTGGGCTGAGAGAGGTATCCGAGCTCCCCAATTGGCTGAGGCGCGCTCCGAGACGGGCTCAAAGTCAGGCAGCCCATTCCCACGCTCAGCAGACTGGAATTCCGGACCATGCTCGCCGCCAAAATCAGTATTCGGCCAGACGATTTCTCCATTTCTCCAACGTGTCACCTACTGATGAGACCACGAAAGTGAAACTCATCATCTATTACCAAAATGAAAAAACTCGCAGCTTGATTATGAAGAACAATCCAGCGCCCCCTGATAACGACCCTCTGAAGAAGACAAATGTAGTCTACTCTTATCAATGCCCAGTCCGAGGATGCCCCGGCAAATACATCGGTATGACTACAATGAAACTTTCGAAGAGGATTTCGGGCCACGTCCAGCAAGGTGCTATAAGAAATCATGCTCTACAGCGACATAACACCCAAATTAGCCGGGCAGACATCGTCACCAATACCAAAATTATCGGCAGTGGCCCGGACAGCAGGCGCTTACAAATATTGGAAGCCCTGTTAATCCAGAACGAGAAACCAGCGTTGAATACGACTCAAGAGATGTTCCTCTTACCATCCTGTCGACGTACCAATGCTAGGAACCAAGAACAAGACCCCCAGAACGATGACAACCCTGATCCTGACACCCCCACAAATGGAGAAATCGTCTGGCCGAATGCTGATTTTGGCAGCGAGCATGGTCCGGAATTCCAGTCTGCTGAGCGTGGGAATGGGCTGTCTGACTTTGAGCCCGTCTCGGCGCGCGCCTCAGCCAATCGGGGAGCTCAGATACCTCTCTCAGCCCAGTTCACTGAGCGAGAGAGGAGCCTGCCTGGCTTTTTGGCTGGCTTGGCGCGCGTCCTGACCAATCAGGATCCAGGATTCCTTCCTACCTATCAGCCTGGGAGGCTGAGCCGAGCTCGTCGTACATCCACCACCCGAGCCTATAACCTCCGCTCGACCAATTAAAATTCGAGGCCCCTCTCTACGAACCAGAGCTGGGATATATAAGGACCCAGATCCAGCCAGAGCCTCACTTCTCGCCTGAAGACGGAGCAAGCAGTTCCGAAACGAGTCGCGATCCACTCCTGACTTTACCTGTTGTAATTTTCGAGTATTACTTGTACTTGTATTAATTACACCCAACCTTAACCTGAATTGTATTCTTCACCCACCTGATGAACTTCGCCAACTTGCTAGGTGAATGTAGTAACCCTGAAAAGAGAATTGTCCGTAGAATCAGGAAATTGGACAA
>NC_090746.1:97437772-97440272 GCF_036898095.1 Palaemon carinicauda
ATTTTAAACACTTGATAATAGAGCATTAGATTATAAAAATAATCTTATTATTCTGTGAAAAATATGAACAAATCACAGCTGAAAGAATTGATTGTAGTCGGCACTTATTTCTTAAAAAAAAAAGCTATTGTGTCCCACTTTCACAAAAGCCGTAATAAAAATCCCTGGACAAATATGTCGGTTACTCTAAAAATAAATCACTATTCTTCAAATACTAAAACGCAATCATGACTCATATTCAGCTTTAATCGAAAGTTTAAAGGAAATTCTAAAAGTCTGTTCTGGTGTTACTGATGAGGATGACGTCTGTGCCAAATGGGTTCCAGGTTGTCCAACATAAATATTAGATGATTTACGTCATCATAAACAAATGAATGGTAATTATGATTATATATCCATACACAAAAATAAATTTTTTTAAGATATATTACCTTGATCTAGCAAGAGAGCGTTTGCTTTAATGTATTTACTCTAGTTCATTTACTTTTAGGAAATTAGGAGTGGCAGCCCTTGTACTAGGTCTTCTGCTATCCTTGGAAACATTACGATTTATTTTCAATTTTATCTTCTTCTTCGACTAAAGCTTTTCCCGCTATGCAGGGTCGCTATTTCTAGAGAGCCGTTTCCAAGTTCTTCTATCTCCAATGTCCTCCATTGTGAGATCTTTCTCATCCATATCTGCTGTTATACACTCCATCCACCTTCTCTTTGGTCTCCCCCTCCCCCTCCTACCTGGAACATCCATATCCAGCAGTCTCCTCCCAACATAGTCCTGGTCTCTCTTCATTACGTGCCCAAACCAGTGTAGTCTCTTTTCTTGGATTTTCTTGGACACCTCTGTAACCTTTGTTGATCTTCTTACCAAGTCATTCCTAACCTTATCCAGTCTCGTGATCCCAGCCATACATCTTAGCATTCTCATCTCTGCAACATTCATTTTCTTTTCAAAGATCTTTTTCATGAGCCAGGTCTCTGCACCATATGTCATGTCAGGTCTCACTACAGTTTTATGTACCTTTCCCTTCAACTTTAAGTTTATCCTTCGATCACACAACACTCCCGACACTTTTTTCCAATTATTCCATCCAGCTTGAATTCTACTGCTCACTCCCGTTTGGAGTTCTGCTGTTTCCTCCACATATGACCCTAGGTACTTGAAATTTTCTGTCCTCTTTACTATTTCACCCAGCAAATGTATATCATTTAATTGGTTCTGCGGGTTGCAACACATATACTCTGTTTTTGTTCTACTGATCTTTAGCCCTCTGCTCTCCAATTCCTCTCTCCAGCTTACCCTCCAATCCTTCTCTGGTTTCATCACACAGAACTATATCATCTGCAAACAGCATGGTCCATGGTGACTGTTCCCTCACTCTTTCAGTAATTACATCCATTACTATATTAAACAAATAGGGGCTTAATGACGACCTCTGGTGTGACCCAACTCCCACTTCAAACGTCTCAGTAAAACCAACACTCGTTCTTGATTGTGTGCCTGCTCCTTCATACATATCTCTAATCAGTCTAACATATTTCTCTGGAGTTCCCCTCTCTCTCAAACATCTCCATATCTCCTGCCGTGGAACTCTATCATAAGCCTTCTCCAAGTCAATAAATACTATATGTAATTCCTTTTGGCCTTCTCTATATTTTTCCATCAACTGCCTTAGTGCAAACATTGCATCCATCGTCCTTCTGCCTGGCATAAATCCAAACTGCTCTTCTCCAATCTTGGTCTCTTCCCTGATGCTATGCTCTATAATCCTTTCCCAAAGCTTCATTGTATGTGGGAGGAGTTTGATTGCTCTATAATTATTACAATTTTGTACATCCCCCTTTTCTTTGAATATGGGTATTAAAAAGGTATTCCTCCACATTCTGGGAATCTTTTCTTTCCGGTGTATCTTTCTCAGCAGATCCCACAGCATATCCAACTCCATTCCTTCCTCGCTCTGAGCATCCACTATAAAAAAGTTTATACCCTGCTGCAATCTCTTTGGCTTTATTTCCCTTCCATCTTGTCTCCTGCACACACAAAATCTGTACTTTCCTCCTCTCCATCATATCGACAACTTCTCTTCCACGTCCTTTATTTTCAATTTTATATTGACATATTTACTGAGTGCTTATGTTTAAAATGTTTCATCCATTGATCCTTAAATTGTTCATTATTATTCAAATGTCTAGTTAGAAATGGAGGAATGAGAATGACTCCCTAAATCTCCAGAAATAATGGACTCAGGTGGTACATATGCCATCTAGCTTCTTCATGAAAATCTGCTGTCTCTTGAGGGCCAACTCTGTATTAGCTGTGGATATTAGCGTGCTGTCTCTTGAGGGCCATCTCTGTATTGGCTGTAGTATTATCCTGCTCTCTTGAGGGCCAGCTCTGTATTGGCTGTGGATATTATCCTGCTGTCTCTTGAGGGCCAACTCAGTATTGGCTGTGGATATTAGCGTGCTGTCTCTTGAGGGCCAGCTCTGCATTGGCTGTGAATAT
>NC_090746.1:97445272-97452772 GCF_036898095.1 Palaemon carinicauda
TACCATAGGGTGTGTTGGTGATAGGCCTAGTACTTTAGGAGGTTGTTGGTGATAAGCATAGTACCATAGGGTGTGTTGGTTATAGGCCTAGTACTTTAGGAGGTTGTTGGCGATAAGCATAGTACCATAGGGTGTGTTGGTGATAGGCCTAGTACTTTAGGGTGTGTTAGTGATAGGTCTAGTACTTTAGGGGGTTGTTGGTTTATAGGCATAGTACCATAAGGTGTGTCAGTGATAGGCATTGAACCATGGGGTGTGTTGGTGATAAGCATAGTACTTCAGGGTGTGTTGGAGATAGGCATAGTACCATAGGGTGTGTTAGTGAAAGGCCTAGTATCATAGGGTGTGTTGGTGATAGGCATGGTACCATAGGGTGTGTTGGTGATAGGCCCAGAACTTTAAGGTATGTTGGTGATAGGCCTAGTACTTTAGAGTGTGTTGGTTACAGGGATAGAACCATAGGGTGAGTTGGTGATAGGCATAGTACCGTAGTGTGTGTTGGTGATAGGCATAGTACCACAGGGTGTGTTGTGATAGGCATAGTACCATAAGGTGTGTTGGGGATAAGCCTAGTACCTTATAGCTTATTGGTGATAGATCTAGCTCTTATATTGAGCTGATAATAGTACCATAGTTATCATTGGTAATAATTTTAGTAAAATGGCAGTTGCCGATAAGAATAATGCCATAGTAAGTGTTGGGGATAGACCAACTATTGCTGGGTGTCTTGGCGTAGAGAGTACCATAACCTCTATTGGAATGAATCTTGATATAAGAATAGTTACAATGCATTTGGCCATTTAAACAGGATATTCTTTAAAGAAATAAGGATAGAATATAGAAGAGCTGATAATTACAGTAGTCAATGACTTATAGGACTTTAAAACTATGAAGAGAAACTACAAAATTGCTGTTCAATTGCTCTCATGCGCCAGAGAAGATCAAACGTCCCTGGAAGCGGATGGGCGACTTCAATCAACGGTAACCAGACTCTGCAGAAGAAGAAGAGGCTCTAAGAGTGAGTGTTGTCATAAACGTTAACAAAAAAGGAGAAAGTTATAATTTCTCCTCTTTTGTTCATTGCTGTTTTGATTACTATTTTTGATATATGCTATTTATTACTCTACTTTTTCATCCCATACATTATACCATAACATAAGTATAAACTTTCTAAACTCACCACTGTTGTTACAGTATTTTATTTATAACTTATTCATGCTAGTGGTATCTTTAAATTCATATCAGAAGCAGGGCTTCTTAATACTATTCAACTTTTATAACATTAATTTTTCTGGTTTTAATTGAATATTCTTTTAATCTTTATCTATAATAAATGATATCGGCGTCAATGACCTCCGATGCCAGGATGCCGGAGAACTTCAATTCATTCATTCATTCATTCATAATACGCGCTCTGGGCGACTTTGGAAGTTGTGTAACGTATTTGCATCGTGAGGTAATTTGATTATATTCATATTTTAAATCTATTTTGCAGAAAATGTAGTTGGGGGAAGTTATAGGTGCTTAGAGATATGACATATCATTTTATGCATTTAGGTATAATATAGGACCGTTTAGCTTTCAGTTCAAACCAACTGATTTTTTTGGGGGGGAGGGGGCGGATACCCGGGAAATTAAATGGTTTATGGAATTATAAATATTACAAGTTCTGCGCACAAACACGTTTTTTGACCTAGGTTTTCTTTACTATGGTAAAAAATTTGTGCTTTTTTAACGAGTGGAATATATATATATATATATATATATATATATATATATATATATATATATATATATATATATATATGTGTGTGTGTGTGTGTGTGTGTGTGTGTGTGTGTGTGCGTGTGTATATACAGCATATGTATATTTAAGTATATATATATATATATATATATATATATATATATATATATATATATATAATATTTGTGTTTTATAAATGTGTATATGTATATCTACATATCATCATCATCATCATTATCATAATTGTCAGCTGTGGCTAGTCCACTGCAGGACAAAGGCCTCAGACACGTCCTTCCATTAGCGTCTGTTTATGGTCTTTCTACCATAATCTAAAATAAAGAGAGAACAAGACGTTCGCCTTTGATTGCTATTTCGTAACCCTGTAACAAAGACTTGTCTGTGTCTCCGTCTATCCATCTTTCCTCTCCTCCAACTTCTTCTTTTATCACCGGAGTGGCATAATAAATGTCTTCTGACCCAGATTTCATCCGATTTCAAAAACCAATAAAATTTTATACCCTCCGAATTCCCCAAGGTCTCGGTCTCATAAATTTTTATGATCCGATTTCCCTGTCGAAGAGAGAGAACAGAAATAACGATGATGGCTTCTGACTGTAGTCACTTACCTATTAAGAATAATATGGATGTCTTAACTCATTCTGGATTCTTTTTCTTCTATATTTTGAAGCTACAAGGAGCTCTCTGAGGAATGACTGGAGATTCACATACATAAACATTATGCCCCTTTCCTTATAAGACTTGGAATCAAACGTATGAGGTTTAAAGGTAGATCATCAATAACAGAGGCAAGGGATGGTAAGAATGCCATAGAGACTGGCCAAATATACATATGATCAGCACCAAAGTCGACTCTCCACCCAAGCTAGGAATATATGTGTATATACATAAATATATATATATATATATATATATATATATATATATATATATATATATATATATATACAGTGGAATATAAATGGTGTTGTTTTTATTATTATTATTATTATTATTATTATTATCATAATCATTGCTGTTGTTGTTGTTGTTATTATTATTATTATCATTATTATCATTATTATTATCATTATCATTATTATTATCATTATTATTATTATTATTATTATCATTATTATTAATATTATTATTACAACATATAACTTTGAGAATGTCTTTCCTCTACATTTATTTATTTATTTATTTTTTTTTTTTTTGATGATCATTTATAAATTCTAATGTCAAAAATATAAGCATCTCATGTGGTGCAGTACCAAAGCACTTTACAGGTTTAAAGGTCGCTCATGAATGGCAGAGGTAAGGGACAGTGACATTGCTTCATCAAGCAGGAAATATGATCAGCGCCCAAGCCCCTCTCCACACAAGCTAAGACCAAGGAGGGCTCGGCAATGGCTGCTGATGACTCAGCAGATATACATATAGGCTCCTCCAAACCTCCCATCCTTAACTCATAATGATTATGAGGTTGCAGCGGCCTAAGGAACTAACGAGTTTGAGTGAGACTCGAACCCCAGTCTGGCGTTCACCAGTCAGGGACGTTACCGCATCGGCCACCACAACTTCGTACGCTTAAAGATAGTTTTTATAAAATACACGAGGAAAACGAACATACTATAACGAGGTATTTCAACTAAAGCAATTTCTGGTTTTACAATTCAAAGCATTGCTTGCTTGGAAGAAAAATGGGAATCTCTCCTCTAAGATTACTTGCTAGATTACGTGATAAATCTTGCCCCCCCCCCCCCCCCCCCCGGGTAATAGCTGCGTTTTAGAGAAATTGTTACTCTCCGGTTAAAATCTCTGACGTTGGGAAATGTATTTTTAGAGAATTGAATCTCGTGGAGCTTGAAAACTTCCAAGAGATATCATTATTATTATTATTATTATTAGCTACGCTACAACCCTCGTTGGAAAAGCAAGATGCTATAAGCCCAAGGGCTCCAACTAGGAAAATTTGCCCAGTGAGGAAAGGAAATAAGGAAATAGATAAACGATCTGAAAAATAATGAAGAAATAGAATAAAATATTTCAAAAACAGTAACAACATCAAAACAGATATTTCATACATAAATTATAAGAAGACTTATGTCAGCTTGTTCAACATAAAAGCATTTGCTACAAGTTTGAACTTTTGAAGTTCAATCGATTCAACTACTAAAGGAAAGGAAAGCTTATCTGCAAAGTTTACTTTGTTTTACTAGTTTTGTTCGTACACGAAATATGTCATAGTATTATCATCATAGAATTTCGAAAATTAGCCACAAGGACATAATGTGACTGGTACAACACTGGAACATACGCTACCGGGGTCTTGCATAAGTCCTTTTATAGTTTACATATTAAATATGTTGTAATGTTATTAATGTTTTTAATTTATTTTATTTTATTTCATTTTTCATTACTTCTTATATCGTTTATTTATTTCCTTATTTCCTTTCTTTACCGAGTTATTTTTCCATGTGACCCCTTGGACTTATGGCATCGTGCTTTCCCAACTAGGGTTGTAGCTTAGCTAGTAATAATAATAATAATAATAATAATAATAATAATAATAATAATAATAATAATAATAATAATAATAATAGAAGAAACATAATAGACTAATACATATCAATTTTGGAATAATGACAAATACCCAAATGTATTGCTATTTCAAAGCTTATATGAAGATAGGACGAGACAATAATTCCTTCAATACATACAACACAGAAGGCCAAATGTCTCTCTACAAATCAATCTTCTGATTAAAACAAAATCCCTAGATAGCGTGTTGAAATAGGAAGGAAAATATTATAGATTTATATAAAGCGAATCCCGCTTTTGAATAAAGGAAATGAGTTTGAAATAATGATGGCTGAAGAATGAGTTATTGAAAACTTACTACGTATACATGAATATTGAAACTTGTTTTATCGTTGTTACATATAAATTGTGAATAAGTATTAAATATGTTATTCATTTTGAACTTTAAGATAAGCAACGCTGGTAATAAATTCTGAATTGTGTGTGTGTGTGTGTGTGTGTGTGTAAAATCGAGCAATCATTAACAATTGATAAACCAACCGAGTATTTCTGAGATAATGAAATTTCATGTACTATATGCTACAATAATTCCTAAGTTTATTATGGCAGGTCTTGTGTGTGTATGTGTGTGTGGGTGTGAGTGTGTAAAATTGAGTAATCATTAACAATTGATAAATTTATCCATTATTTCTATGAGAATGAAATTTCATGAAATATATGATACAAAAATTACGAAACAGTCGTCTGGTAATTCTTATAAGCAAAACCATTTTTATCTAGAGCAATCTTCAGCTATTGATAAACGTATCTATTATATCTGAGAAATTGAAATTTCATGAAATATAAGATATATAAATCCTCTGGCCGCTCTCAAAAGCAAGACCATTCTCTCCTCCTTCATCCAAAGGGTTAACTAATGTACTGTAATCATTCAGTGGCTAATTTCCTCTTGGTAAGGGGTAGAAGAGACTTTAGCTATGGTAAGCAGCTCTTCTAGGAGAAGGACACTCCAAAATCAAACCATTGTTCTCTAGTCTTGGGTGGTGCCATAGCCTCTGTACCATGGTCTTTCACTGTCTTGGGTTAGAGGTCTCTTGCTTGATGGTACACTAAGGCACACTATTCAATCTTATTTCTCTTCCTCTTGTTTTGTTGAAGTTTTTATAGTTTATATAGGAGAAATTTATCTTGATGTTACTGTTCGTGAAATATTTAGTTTTTCCTTGTTTCCTTTCCACACTGGGCCATTTTCTTGGTTAGAGCCCCTGGGCTTATGGCATTTTGCTTTTCCAGCTAGGGCTGTAGCTTAGCAATTATTAATAATAACAATAATAATAACAACAACAATAATAATAATAATAATAATAATAATAATAATGATGATGATGATGATGATGATGATGATGATAATAATAATTCACCCATTTCTGTTGCCCTCCCACCATTCCATATAAATGGTTCTTCTCCAATAGGCCTTTCATTCCTTCCTGATGCTTTCATCAGATTCATCTTTCAACCATGAGAGAATTTATGGAGCAGGGATGAGTAATGAGATTCTGAACGTAATGGTTCATTTTTTGGGGGAAAAAATGAATACTTAGATCCGAAAAATCTTTCCTCTCGTTACCAAAATCTAAACGAGGATAATTTAACGTTGTAACTATTCTTAAAATAGTTTATTTTAATTGTTCATTACTTATAATAATAATAATAATAATAATAATAATAATAATAATAATAATAATAATAATAACAACAATAATAATAATAATAATAATAATAATAATAATAATAATAATAATAATTTGATATTTCAATATGCAAATGAGATAATCGCGTTTGACTTATAATCTGTCGAAAATCATATTGGATCACTCAAGAAACAAGATGCCTCTCTGCCTAATAATACTGCCAGATAAGCTCTTTTGATGTCATAGATTAATGTAATTATTCTATGATGAATGATTAAGTTCTCCTTTGCCAAGAAAAAACTATATTTGTTAATTGACCCAGAAAATTAAACATACAGTCTAATCTGATAATCCATTTATTTTGCATTATCTCAAAAGCGTATATTGCTCACTAATTGATACGCAATCAAATAATAATCTTATTTTGATAATTACATGCAATGAATACAATCAAATCAATGGAAGTATTATTGAAACATATAAAACGAGTGAAGTATAGATTTGGTATGCCAGGATATTCCTACATATACAAGATAAAGTGGAAGTATTAACAGGAATTAGGTTTGAGTGATTTTTCTATAATAAAGGTAGATTTTAGAATCTTCCCTCATCAGTCAGAGTAAAGCCATGAATCTGTCAGCTGGTCAATGGATATTAGATTGCATACACGATTTGATTTTAAAGTCTTTAGTCAATTATATGTTTCAAGATTACTCACACTAAATAGGACAATCACATTTGCGCCCCGACTCCTCATCTTCAGTCACTTTGAAATTCTTTCTTTGGTTTCGGCAGTTTTTCATTACTGTCTCCGATCATCAAAGAAAAAACATTTGATCATTCAAACAGCCTCAGAAACATATCATTAGGTGCCCCGACAAATAAAATAGCCTAATAAGGAAAGGAAACAAGGAAAAATAAAATCAAAATATTTTTATCAACCATAAAAGCAAGAAAATTAGATATTCAGTCATTTAACAATATCTCTCTCATATATCAATTTCATTTTTTTTCGACAGACATAAAAACATGTAATTAAAGATCATCATCACGTAATGCCAAAGTATTTACAACTGTATTCTTGAAGCTAAAGACCTACAAGGCTTTTTAGCTATCGTAAGCATCTCTTGTAGGAGATGGACACTCCAAAATCAAGCAATTGTTCTCTGGTCTTGGGTAGTGCCATAACATCTGTACCATGGCCTTCCACTGTCTTGGATTAGAATTCTCTTGCTTGAGGGTACACTCGGGCACGCTGTTCTGTCTTGTTTCTCTTCCTCTTGTTTCTTGAAGTTTTTATAGTTTATATGGGGAGGATCTAACTTAATGTTGTTACTGTCCTTGAAATATCTAATTTCCACTGTTTATTCTTCTTTTGCAGTTTATTTCTTCCTCACTGTACTATTTTTCCCTGTTGGAGCCCTTGGGCTTATAGAATCTTGCTTTTCCAACTAGGGTTATAGCCTAGCTTGTAATAATAATAATAATAATAATAATAATAATAATAATAATAATAATAAAA
>NC_090746.1:97457772-97462772 GCF_036898095.1 Palaemon carinicauda
TTATACCAATTTTTATACTCGCATAATCCGCTTTGATATTCTGATATTCGTTTCTTTATTACACGTAATTGTTTTGATTTTTAGTCCTTCAATTTGAACGAATTTTTTAGAAAAGGAAAGGTGTTATGAGATTGAAATATATATGGTTTCCATAAAGTCTATTCATATTTCAAAATGTATATTACAAAAAGGAAATGAACAGACAAATCCGTGGAAATCATTACAAAACTAGGGACTGATATTGAATTGTCTTAGCTTAAAGCATCTCTATATGCATACCTTTAGTTGTAAGAAGTATATCAAGACGGTATCCTACACTGTTTAAATAAACCGTAATTTTAATCGGAAATTCTCCGTGAAAATATAGTTCTCAGTCGTATTTCAGTAATATACAGGCGACCGTCATTTTACCCTACTTTATTATTATCTCTTACGGGTTAGTGACAGTAATATTCCTCCTTTACGTCAATATATCCGTTTTTAAACGGTAAATACCGGGCAATATTTATTCCAGGGTTTTTTTTACCTTTTTATTAATGCAAATATTTATCAGTGCATGTCTTGCTGTGTTTGCTGTACTCTGTTAAAAAACCGTAATTTTAATTGGAAATTCTCCGTGAAAATATACTGTTCTCAACCGTATTCCAGTAAATTACAGGCGACCGTAATTTTACCCTACTTTGTTATCATCTCATATGGGTTGGTGACCGTAATATCACTCTTTTATGTCAATATACCCATTTTTCTAAACGGTAAATGTCTGGCAACATTTATTCCAGGGTTTTTTTTTTTTTTTTTTACCGTTTTATCATTGCAAATTTTTATCAGTGTAACATAACCTCATCAGTGGTGGGAATAGCATCAGCGACCTTTTGCTTGAGATAAGTTATGTCCCTTATCTTTGTTCGTTTAACGTTATCCTCAACTCCGGAAGAAAAAGGTCCAGGGGAGTGATATCTGGTGAACGAGGTGGCTAGAGAATTGGGCAGTAACTAATGAAGGAGATATGAAGAATGGAAGGAAAAATCCTTTCTGTATATAATTTCCAGCCATATCTTGTTTAGAATTTTCTTTGCCTGCTCTTCATCTTGATTCTTTATCCATTTAGTTTTTTTTTTTTTTCTCTCTCTCTCTCTCTCTCTCTCTCTCTCTCTCTCTCTCTCTTTACATACCTAGATACGTACAGTTCAATTAATTTCCCTTCTGTTTATAATTACCAGACATGTCTTGTTTAGACTTTTCTTTGCCTGCTCTTCATATCAATTCTTTATCTATTTCGTTCTCTCTCTCTCTCTCTCTCTCTCTCTCTCTCTCTCTCTCTCTCTCTCTCTCTCTCTCTCTCTCTCTCTCTCTCTCTCTCTACTTACCCAGATACGTACAGTTCAATTACTTTCATTTTTGTTTAAAATTACCAGACATATCTTGTTTACACTCTTTTTCTGCCTGCTGTTCTTCTCCCTTGTTTATCCATTTAGTTAGCTCTCTCTCTCTCTCTCTCTCTCTCTCTCTCTCTCTCTCTCTCTCTCTCTCTCTCTCTCTCTCTCTCTCTCTCTCTTTTAATTTCCTTCCTTTTTATAATTACCAGCCATATCTTGTTTACACTTTTCTCTTCCTACTGTCCACCTTGTCCCTTGTTTATCCCTTTAGTTCGTTCTCTCTCTCTCTCTCTCTCTCTCTCTCTCTCTCTCTCTCTCTCTCTCTCTCTCTCTCTCTCTCTCTCTCATAATTTCCTTTCTGTTTATAATTTCCAGCCTTATCTTGTTAATATTTATCTCTGCCTGCTTTTCATCTTCCTGTTTACCCGAAGCTCGGACTAAAAAGAAAAAAAAAAAAAAAATATTTTACCTTTCCCATCATTCTTTGCAAAGACGTCTCTCCTCTTTTTTTTTTTTTTTTTTTTTTTTTTTTATGAAATGTGAGCCTTCTTTGGTGTACCCTTTCTCTTCCTTCCTCTTTGAGATCTTAGCATTGCGTCTTTAAGGTTGATTTCCAATGATTACACCGGGCAGAACCAACAACTTGGTAGATGGGTTCACAAAATCATTCTGAGTATACAGTGCTTCTCATGTTTACTATTCGTGTGAAATATAATACTACGCAGATATTTTCATTTAGATGTATGTCGTTATATTTTGATTTTTATGGAGTTTTTTTTTAAGTTTAGATATGACCTTTTTATATGGAATGGTTCAGGTATAGATCTGACCTTTTTATATAGTGTTTAGGTATAGATCTGACCTTTTTATAAAGAGTGTTTTTGGTATAGATATGACTTTTACATTTAATGTATTTATAGATCTGACCTTTTAACATGGATTGTTTTAGGTATAGATCTGACCTTTTTATATGGAGTTTTTAAGTATAGATTTGATTTTTTTATATGGAATGTTTTAGGTATAGATATGACCTTTCCATATAGTTTATTAGGTATAGATCTGACCTTTTTATATTGAGTGCTTTAGGTATAAACGTGACCTTTTTATATAGTGTTTCAGTATAGCTCTAACCTTTTTTATTTGTGGTGTTTTAGGTAAAGATCTGACCATTTTATATAGATTGTTTTGGTATAGATCTGACCTTCTTATATGGGGTGTTTTAGGTATAGATCAGACCTTTTTAAATAGTGTTTTACGTATAGATCTGACCTTTTTATATATTGTTTTATCTGACCTTTTTACATGGATTATTTTAGGTATAGATCTGATCTTTTTATATGGATTTTTTTAGGTATATATCTGATCTTTTTAAATGGAGTGTTTTAGGTATAGATCTGATCTTTTTATGTGAAGTGTTTTAGGTATAGATCTGATCTTTTTATGTAAAGTTTTTTAGGTATATATCTGATCTTTTTATATGGAGTGTTTTAGGTATAGATCTGATCTTTTTATATGGAGTGTTTTAGGTATAGATCTGATCTTTTTATATGGAGTGTTTTAGGTATATATCTGATCTTTTTATATGGAGTTTTTTAGGTATAGATCTGATCTTTTTATATGGAGTGTTTTAGGTATAGATCTGATCTTTTTATATGGAGTGTTTTAGGTATAGATCTGATCTTTTTATGTGAAGTGTTTTAGGTATAGATCTGATCTTTTTATGTGAAGTGTTTTAGGTATAGATCTGATCTTTTTATGTGAAGTGTTTTAGGTATACATCTGATCTTTTTATATGGAGTTTTTTAGGTATAGATCTGACCTTTTTATATGGTGTGTTTTATGTATAGATATGAACTTTCCATATAGTATATTAGGTATAGATCTGACCTTTTTATATGGAGTGTTTTAGGTATAGATTTGACCTTTTAATATGGGTTGTTTTAGGTATAACTCTGATCTTTTTGTGTAGCGTTTTAGGTATAGATCTGATCTTTTTATTTGGAGTGTTTTAGGTATAGATCTGACCTTTTTATATGGATTGTTATAGGTATAGATATGACATTTTATATGGAGTGTTTTAGGTATAAATCTGACTTTTTTATATGGAATGTTTTGGTTACAGATATGACCTTTTTATATGGAGTGTTTTAGGTATAGCTCTGACCTTTTTGTATAGCGTTTTAGGTATAGATCTGATCGTTTTTTATGGAGTTTTTTAGGTATAGATATGACCTTTCCATAGTGTATTAGGTATAGATCTGACGTTTTTATATGAAGTGTTTTAGGTATAGATCTGATCTTTTATATGAATTATCTTTGGTATTGATCTGCCTTTGGAGTGTTTTAGGTATAGATCTGACCTTTTTATATGGAGTGTTCTAGGTATACTGTAGATCTGATCTTTTTATATGGAGTGTTTAAGTATAGATATGACCTTTTTATATGGAGTGTTTTAGTTATAGATCTGACCTTTTATATGGAGTGTTTTAGGAATAGATCTGACCTTTTTATATGGATTGTTTTAGGTATAGATATGACCTTTATATGTGGGTTGTTTTAGGTATAGTTCTGACCTTTTTTATAGCGTTTTAGGTATAGATCTGACCTTTTTATATGAAGTGTTTTAGGTATAGATCTGATCTTTTTTATATGGAGTGTTTTAGGCATGGATATGACCTTTTTATATGGAGTGTTTTAGGTATAGATCTGACCTTTTTATATGGATTATTTTAGGTATTGATTTGACCTTTTTTTATGGCGTGTTTTAGGTATAGATCAGACCTTTTTATATGGAGTGTTTTAGGTATAGATCTGATCTTTTTTATATGGCGTGTTCTAGGTATAGATCTGACCTTTTTATATGGAGTGTTTTAGGTATAGATCTGATCTTTTTTATATGGCGTGTTTTAGGTATAGATCTGACCTTTTTATATGGAGTGTTTTAGGTATAGATCTGATCTTTTTATATGAAGTGTTTTAGGTATAGATCTGACCTTTTTATATGTAGTGTTTCAGGTATAGATCTGAACTTTTTATATGGAGTGTTTTAGGTATAGATCTGACTTTTTATTTGGAGTGTTTGAGGTATAGATATGACCTTTTTATATAGATTGTTTCAGGTATAGATCTGACCTTTTTATATTGATTGTTTTAGGTATAGATCTGACTTTTTATTTGGAGTGTTTGAGGTAGAGATATGACCTTTTTATATAGATTGTTTTAGGCATAGATCTGTTCTTTTCATATGGAGTGTTTTAGGTATAGGTCTGACCTTTTTATATTGATTGTTTTAGGCGTAGATATGACCTTTTTATATGGAGTGTTTTAGGTATAGATCTGACCATTTTATATGGAGTGTTTTAGATATAGATATGACCTTTTTATATGGAGTGTTTTAGGTATAGGTCTGACCTTTTTCAATTGTATTGGTGACAGAATATGCTTCAAGAGATGATCAGGTTGGTGACAAAATATGCTTCAAGAGATGATCAGGTTGGTGACAAAATATGCTTCAAGAGATTATGCTTCAAGAAATGCCCTCTGATTCTTTCCCATAAGGTAGAGGTCTCCCGTAGCTATATATCGAAGCGGAGTCTTGGAAGGGATGCTGTTTGAGGCTAAATA
>NC_090746.1:97465272-97471774 GCF_036898095.1 Palaemon carinicauda
ACATTTAAAATTACCACTAACTCACCAAGGTAAGATGGATTAGCGGGGGGCAGGGGGGGGTGGGCTTTTTTACTTACTTAGAAACCCCCACCCCCACCCCCACCCCCACCACCACACCTGAACCCTAGGTACGCCCCTGTTCCTGCTTTAATTAAGGCAAAGCAAACATATTCAGATTTACCTTCTGAAATCAAGTACGTCTAACTATCTGCCTTCGGGTCATGAGTATTGACATGGCCTTTATGATCCAATTTTCTCTTTCCAATTAAATTGTTAATACTTAGGGGTATTCCTTAACCCGTTTTCTGAAAAGGGAGATGGTAACGGTTATCGAAAATACCTTCATTTTGAAATAATTAGAACTCGGTCTGTGATCCTCCCCACACTATAACATTGGTAATTCTACAAGGTAGAAGGTATCAACTGTTCAGTCTCCAGCTGCTCATGTCAACAGCAGCACCTAAGGTATAGGTTCAAATGCCACTCATGATTAGCAGAGGCAAGGAACAGTAACAATGCCCTAGAGACTGACTATATCTGCATATGATCAGCACCCAAGGCTCATCTCCACCCAAGCTAGGATCAGAGAGGGCCAGGCATTGGCTGCTGATGACTCAGCAAACCTACCATCCCCTAGCTCACAACGTGAGGCTGTAGTGACCAAAGGAACGAATGAGTTTGAGCAGGACTCGAACCCCAGTCTGGCGATCACCAGGGAAGGACGTTACCAGCAGGTCACCACAACCCTAGATGTGAAAAAAAAAAAAAAAAAAAAAAACAATCAAATTGCCATTGTAATATGATTTGGTATAACACAACAGGAATAGGTTGATCAGCTTTAGTTTCTTAAGAAACTAAGGCATCTTCAGAAGCCCCAAATGGAAGACCAATCTTGCTTTGTTATAGCACCAGGAGAATTAGTATACATTCGGTCCAAGCAATATAAAATTTACCAGAATCTCCATGAGAATTTGGCTATCCATGCAAATATTCATTTACCTAGAGTATTTCAAAAGGACAACCATCTAATCAGACTAATCTGTAAATCTATTGGAAACAGATCATGAAATCCCACAATGATACCCTACAGGGTTATGGCATTAGTGAGAATATGATATAAATGTATCAATGTAAACTAAATGTCCTGCCATGTTCCTGTTAAGCTTAAACATTTGAGTAATTCTATGTCACGAATATCAAAATATATAGTCAATGACCTCTTTCAGAAGCTGGATTTTGATTTTTTTGGTTTATTATTATTATTATTATTATTATTATTATTATTATTATTATTGTGGTTGTTGTTTTTATAATTATTATTATTATTATTATTGTTATTATTATTATTATTATTAGTAGTAGAAGTAGTAGTAGTAGTAGTAGTAGTAATACTATTAGCTAAACTACAACCCTAGTTGAAAAAGCAACATGTTATCAGCCCAAGGGCTCCAGCAGTAAAAAATAGCCCAGTGAGGAAAGGAAATAAGGAAATCAATAAACTACAAGAGAATTAAGGAACAATTGAAATAAAATATTTCAAGAACAGTAACAACATGAAAATAGATCTTTAAAATATAAACTATAAAAACTTAAAAAAAAAAAAGAATAGAAAATAAATAGCCTCTCATTAGCAATGAAAAAAAGTCTTCATATCATGAAAAAGAAGAGAAAAGAGTAAGCCATTCCTTCCTAATACTATAAATATTTCGCAAAAGCAATTCGTTACAGGACAGGAAATGCTAATAATACTATTAGCGAGTCACCGGCGAATGTGAAAAATTAGATTTCGTTTTTTTTTCATGTGAGTTTCTCTGGTATTCCATTAGTCTGGAGTTTCAAGTTTAAAAAATCATTTTGTACATGCATTAACTTTTCGGGAGAGAGAGAGAGAGAGAGAGAGAGAGAGAGAGAGAGAGAGAGAGACTTTTTTTAATGAATATATTGCGGCCATTGGCGTTAGACATTTAGGTACAGAGTTAACAATAATAATATTATTATTGTTATTATTATTATTATTATTATTATTATCATTATTATTATTATTACTTTCTAAGCTACAACCTTAGTTGGAAAAGCAGGATGCTATAAGCTCAGGGGTCCCAACAGGGAAAATATCCTAGTGAGGAACGGAAACAAGGAAAACTAAAATATCTTAAGAACAGTAACAACATTAAAATAAATATTTCCATTATAAACTATAAAAACTTTATCAAAATAAGAGGAAGAGAAATTAGATAGAATAGTGTGCCCGAGTGTACCCTCAAGCAAGAGAACTCTAACTCAAGAGACAATGGAGATATATGAATTTATAAATATATATATATATATATATATATATATATATATATATATATATATATATACATATATAAATATATATATATATATATATATACATATATAAATATATATATATATATATATATATATATATATATATATATATATATATATATATATATATATATATATATATATATATATATATATATATACTTATATATATGTGTATATATATATATATATATATATATATATATATATACAGTTTAAGTCAGGGTTTTACTTAACTTCACGGTCATGAATATATGCGTGTGTGTAATCAAAAGTTTAGTAATTTCATGGCCGTGAAACTAATATTCAACTTCCAAAAATTTGCCCCCCTCTCTCTCTCTCTCTCTCTCTCTCTCTCTCTCTCTCTCCTCTCTCTCTCTCTCTCTCTCTCTCTCTCTCTTCCAAGTTTCCAAGTTTAATTAACCTCCCCTACTTTATACGCTATGCAATAAAACTGTTTACAGCTGTCATGTCTTATTGAAAAAGTTCGAAGTTCTTCTTCCGTAAGATCTTTTCTGTAAACGATAATCTACATCAACTCCTTCCCACGTTGACTCTCAACTGGATTTCATATTGCTATGGACGACTTCGACTTGTACTCTCACTAAGAATTGTTCCTCATCTTTTTTGCCAAACTTTTTCCTCTTTTGTATCACTTTGGGCATTTCTAAGGATTTCTGTGTACCCCTGCATTTGTGGATGAAAGGAGAAACAATGAAATTGATATTGTGACTCATTGTTTTTATTACTATCAATATTATTATTATTATTATTATTATTATTATTATTATTATATATACATACATATATATATATATATATATATATATATATACTATATATATATATATATATATATATATATATATATTATATATATACACACATATATATATGTATATATATAGCATATATATATACATGTATATATATATACACTCACATGTATATATATATATATATATATATATATATATATATATATATATATATATATATATATATATATGATATCAGACACTTTCTCTTCATTATATAGGGGAGATGACATGAAATATCTTCCGAGTCATTTATGCTCCAAAATGATATATATTACAGCGGATATTTGCACGTTATTAAATTACACGTAAAAACTAACGACAAAACTTAAAACCACATTTGACAAATCTCTCTCTCTCTCTCTCTCTCTCTCGCTCTCTCTCTCTCTCTCTCTCTCTCTCTCTCTCTCTCTTTCTCTATCTCAAAATAGTCAACCCCATGAAAGTCATTGTGCTGTATATTTTGACCGGGAATTTAATATGCAAATCAAAATCTCTCTCTCTCTCTCTCTCTCTCACTTCTCTCTCTCTCTCTCTCTCTCTCTCTCTCTCTCTCTCTCTCTCTCTCTTTCTCCAAATACCTAACCCTTTGAAAGTCATTGTACTGTATATTTTGACCATGAATTTAAAATGCAGATAAATCTCTCTCTCTCTCTCTCTCTCTCTCTCTCTCTCTCTCTCTCTCTCTCTCTCTCTCTCTCTCTCTCTCAAATTATCTAACCCCTTAAATGTCATTGTACTGTATATTTGGCATGAATTTAGTATCCAGATCTCTCTCTCTCTCTCTCTCTCTCTATCTCTCTCTCTCTCTCTCAAAATATCCAACCCTTTGAAAGTCATTGTACTGTATATTTTGACCATGAATTTAATATGCAGATCAAAATCTCTCCTCTCTCTCTCTCTCTCTCTCTCTCTCTCTCTCTCTCTCTCTCTCTCTCTCTCTCTCTCTCTCTCAAAATATCAAACCCTATGAAGAGTCATTGTAATGTATATTTTGACCAGGAATTTTAATATGCAGATCAAAATGTCTCTCTCTCTCTCTCTCTCTACCTCTCTCTCTCTCTCTCTCTCTCTCTCTCTCTCTCTCTCTCTCTCTCTCAAAATACCTAACCCTTTGAAAGTCATTGTACTGTATATTTTGACCATGAATTTAATATGCAGATCAAAATCTCTCTCTCTCTCTCATCTCTCTCTCTCCTCTCTCTCCTCTCTCTCTCTCTCCTCTCTCTCTCTCTCTCTCTCCCAAAATATCCAACCCCATGAAAGTCATTGTACTGTATATTTTGACCATGAATTTAATGTGCAGATCAAAATCTCTCTCTCTCTCTCTCTCTCTCTCTCTCTCACTCTCTCTCTCTCTCTCTCTCTCTCTCTCTCAAATTATCTAACCCCTTAAAGTCATTGTACTGTATATTTTGACCATGAATTTAGTATCCAGATATAAATTCTCTCTCTCTCTCTCTCCTCTCATCTCTCTCTCTCTCTCTCCTCTTCTCCTCTCTCTCTCTCTCTCTCTCTCTCTCTCTCTCTCTCTCAAATTATCTAATCCCTTAAAGGTCATCGTACTCTATATTTTGACCATGAATTTAATATCGCTCTCTCTCTCTCTCTCTATCTCTCTCTCTCTCTCTCTCTCTCTCTCTCTCTCTCTCTCTCTCTCCTAATTACATTAGGATGCAAACATCTACCCCCTTGAAACAATCATTATATATTTTGACCATGAAATGTATTTCTAGAAGCGCTTTGTAAGGATTTTATTCTTTTTTGTCTTTTCGAAAAACGTCCTTGGACCCGAATAAGAGGATTTTCTAGTTTCATCGTTTTGTAAGTTTTGATCACAGACTGTATCGATTCAAAGTCATTCTAAGTCTCGGAAAATTGTCCGACTGCAGACTGTGGAAAAACTAGATCAGCAAAGGGTAATAGAAAATAAATGTCCTTTTATTGCAGTTGGTCAGTATATATTGCCTTATTATCATTATTTGCCAAGTTGCAACCCTAGTTGGAAAAGCAGGATACTACAAGACCAGGGGACCCAACAGGGAAAATAGCTCAGTGAGGAAATGAAATAAGGAAATGAACTAAAAGAGAGGTTTAAGAACAATATCAACATTAAAATGAATCTTTCATATATAAACTACATGTATGTAAACTTCAAAAATAACAAGAGAAAGAGAAACAAGATATAATAGTGTGCCCGATTGTACCCTCAAGAAAGAGACCTCTAACCCAAGACAGTGGAAGACCATGGTACAGAGGCTATAGCATTACCCAAGGCTGGTAAACAATGGTTTGATTTTGGAGTGTCCTACGTTAAGGGGTGGGTTGCCTGATACGCCCTCTCCAATACCTTGTATCAGAGGAAAAAGATTAGTTCTTAAATGAAAATTCTTTCGATGAATTTACACAGCCATGAAACGACTTTACGGTTCATCGGAAATAATCTTCTTTGGGTCTTACTTCTCTCCTCATCTTCTCGTCTAGATTTTCAACTTGAATCCTAATCTCTTGTAGCTCATTTCTATTCTCCTCTTCTCCTTTCTTTTTTTTTCTATCCTCCTCTTTTGATTATCAGCATTAATCACTTTGTATTTACATTAAATTACATTTCCTACACGCAGAAGGCACTGAGGCGATAAAATCAAATAATACAAAGAAATCGATTACATAAAAAGGACATGGATTCTAAGGGAATGTATGAGTCAAGGAACATGGAAAAGGGAGGAGAGTTCCGGAGCATTTAAAAGTATTTTTGCTTCCATGTAAATATAACAGTCATGTATCGAGAATCATATTATTATTATTATTATTATTATTATTATTATTATTGTTATTATTATTATTATTATTATTATTATCATAAACATGCATGGATATTCAACTCTTTTGAAGTATTAACGAAATTACAATGATTCGAAAAATATATAAAATACAACTGTTTAAATATAAAAATTCATTAAGGTTTCCTGAGCTGACATAATATGGTGTGAATTGTAGTAATTACAAAGATTTGTTTATAAACAGAACGTACAAATGAAGTGTAACGTTCATGAAGAAACGTTTGGAAGAGTTAACGTTTATAAAGAAATGTTTGGAAGAGTTTACGTTTATAAAGAAACGTTTGGAAGAGTTGTCGTTTATAAAGAAACTTTTGGGAGAGTTAACGTTTATAAAGAAACGTTTGAAAGAGTTAACGTATATAGAGAAACGTTTGGAAGAGTTTACGTTTATAAAGAAACGTTTGGAAGAGTTAAACATTTATAAAGAAACGTTTGGAAGAGTTAACGATTTTAGAGAAACGTTTGGAAGAATTAACGTTTATAAAGAAGCGTTTAGAAGAGTTAACGTTT
>NC_090746.1:97482274-97489774 GCF_036898095.1 Palaemon carinicauda
TGTGTCCAAAGCTTATAAGAAAACATCATAACTAAAATCTATTGTCATGAAACAAAAATTCCATCCTGAATATCCACGCAATTCATTTTCATGAACTGAAATAAAAGCAGCAAAAGTCGTTTTATTTTCATTTTTACAAATCCTGAAATATCGCATTTCCCCACAGAAATTCCAGACCAGGCGTGTAACTACTCAGTATTCAACCAATCAGTCCAGTTGGCGAACGTGAGGTGCGTGGCTGGATGCGACGGAGGTCTGGAGTCTGGAGCGCACGTTCATCCTGGAACCCTACGACCGTGGACGCTGAATGGTTAGGGACATCAATCATATGGTCGCTGATTTGTTATGGACATCAATCATGTGCTTGCTGATTAGGTAGGGACATTAATCATCTGGTTGCTGATTGGCTAGTGACATCAGTCAAATGGTCGCTGATTGGCTAGGGAAATCAGTCAAATGGTCGCTGATTGGCTGGGGACATCAGTCAAATGGTCGCTGATTGGGTAGGAACATCAGTCAAATGGTCGCTGATTGGCTAGGGACATCAGTCAAATGGTAACTGATTGGTTAGGGATATCAATCAGCTGATCGATGATTGGTTAGGGACATGAATCATCTGGACGCTGAGTCGTTAGGGACATCAGTCAGCTGGTCGCTGATTGGTTAGAGACATCAATCATATTATCACTGATGGGCTAGGGACATTAATCATAAAGTCACTGATTGGCTAGGGACATCAATCATCTGGTCGCTGATTGGCTAGGGACATCAATCATATTGTCACTGATTGGTTAGGGACATCAGTCGTATGGTCGCTGATTGGCTAGGGACATCAATCATATTGTCACTGATTGGTTAGGGACATCAGTCGTATGGTCGCTGATTGGCTAGGGACATCAATCATATTGTCACTGATTGGTTAGGGACATCAGTCGTATGGTCGCTGATTGGCTAGGGACATCAATCATATAGTCACTGATTGGTTAGAGACATCAATCATCCGGTTACTAATTGGTTAGGGACATCAATCAGCTGATCGTTGATTGGTTAGGGACATCGATCAACTGATCGTTGATTGGTTAGGGACATCGATCAACTGATCGTTGATTGGTTAGGGACATCGATCAACTGATCGTTGATGGTTAGGGACATCAATCAGCTGATAGTTGATTGGTTAGGGACATCGATCAGCTAATCGTTGATTGGCTAGGGACATTAATCATCTGGTCATTAATTGGTTAGGGACATCAAGAAGAGATATTACAGTCACCAACCCGTAAAATATAGGAACAAAGTATGGTAAAATTACGGTTGCCTGTATTTTACTGAAAATACAATAGGCCTAACGTCCTGACTGGTGAAAGCTAGACTGAGGTTTGGGTCCCTGCAACCTCACCATCCTTGAGAGCTAAAGATGGGGGTTTTGGGGATCCTATAGCTCTATATGATGAGTCATCAGCAGCCATTGCCTGGCCCACCTTTGGTCCTTGCTTTGGTGGAGAGGGAGCTTGGGCGCTGATCATATGTATATATAATCAGTCTCTAGGGCATTGCCCTGCTCGATATGGCAATGTCACTGCCCCTTACCTCTGCCATTCATGAACGGCCTTTAAACTTTTAAACTTTTAAATACGGCTGAAAATAGTATATTTTTACGAAGAATTTCCGATTAAAATTACCGTTTTTTTTAACAGTATGTTCTTCCTTTAACCTTTTCTCTCCCTCACATTGTTTCTTCCTTGTTCAGTTCTAGTTTGTCATTAGTAGATTTAGCCTCTGCATCTGATATTTGATTA
Source organism: Palaemon carinicauda (assembly GCF_036898095.1). Taxonomy (NCBI): domain Eukaryota; kingdom Metazoa; phylum Arthropoda; class Malacostraca; order Decapoda; family Palaemonidae; genus Palaemon; species Palaemon carinicauda. Next base: position 97,484,071 of record NC_090746.1, read on the forward strand.
TAGGAAAAGCCTGAATTGGCATTTTGTTACCAAATCCAAAACCTCGTAACTTTCTCTAAAAGTTTTTTCCTGATACAATTCAAAGTTAGTTTGACATTTGCTTTGTCTAGTGAACACTATTATCTTGTTTTTTTTTTTTTCTTTTTTTTTAAAACTAGACAAATGTAATTACCAAGATTAAAGAAAATAAACATATGCTTCGTCTTACGAAAGCAATTATCTTGGCTTTCATTTTAGATTAGACAAACGAAATTACAGAGATTAAAGCAAAATAAAGTATTTTGAAATCATTGTAAATTTTCAGAATATGAAAAACAATGTGCCAGTATTGAAAAAAAAAATAGTAACAGTGAAAATAAAAAGATATAACTAAGAAACAATGTATTATTTTGTCAATTTTTTTTTCGAAATTTATACAAATGAAATTACCGAGATTAAAGCTAAATAAAGTAGTTGGAAATCATTATAAGTTTTAAGAATAATCTGAAAAACAATGTCAGTATTGAAAAAATAGTAATAGTGAAAATAGAAAAAAAAAATATAACAGAAACAATTTATCTTGGTAATTTTTTTCTTCAAAAATTAAACAAACGAAATTACCGCGATTAAAGAAATTAAAGTTGTTATCTCTCTCTCTCTCTCTCTCTCTCTCTCTCTCTCTCTCTCTCTCTACATATATATGGGTATGTATATGTATGTAAATTATATATATATATATATATATATACAGTATACATATATATATATATATATATATGTGTGTGTATATATATATATATATATATATATGTATATATATATATATATATGTATACATATATATATATATATATATAATATAAAATGAATAACAATAATTAAAGTAATCTTCATATGATATTGGATATTTGTAACGTTACCATTGATTTGAAATTAGATTTACGATTCACCTCATTAAACCTCTTACTCAAAACCTACTTAAACCAATACATTGAAATACGACACCTGTTAAAAAAAAAATCAAATCCCATGATTGCATATTCTAATACCTGTTGACTTGGTCATTGATACAGAGATGTAAAAGTAGATTTAAAATCAAAAGATCTTTGAGTCTTTTCTCGTGGCACAAGTTCTTTAAAGAGAGATTTCATGCAATGTCACGTTCGTTGTCCGAGAGTTGCACGGACACAGGCATTCAGAAGGGTAAATCCTGATAAATTCTGAAGGATTTATCCACAAATCTTATTTTTCTGGGGGGAAATAATCGTTTTCTGCTGAAGAACTCCCCTCTATGCCATCATTTTTTTATATGTACATTATATTTTCGTTGAAATTATCCTGATGAAAAGATCTATATTACATTTTTTCATTGAATTTTGCTTGATAAAAAGATCTCTGTAATATTTTTCATTGAATTTTTCTTGATGAAAAAATCTATATTGCATTTTTCATTGGATTTTACTTGATTAAAAGATCTATGTATTATTTTTCATTGAACTTTGCTGGATAAAAAGATCTATATTATATTTTTTTATTGAACTTTGCTTGATAAAAAGATCTATCTTATATTTTTCATTGAATTTTGCTTCACAAAAAAATATATATATTTTTCATTGAATTTATCTTGATAAAAAGATCTATATTATATTTTTCATTGAATTTGGCTTTAAAGATCTGTTATATTTTTCATTGAATTTATCTTGATAAAAAATCTATATTATATTTTTCATTGAATTTTGCTGGATAAAAAGATCTATGTAATATTTTTCATTGAAATTGGCTTAATAAAATTATCTACATTATATTTTTCATTGAATTTATCTTGATAAAAAATCTATATTATATTTTTCATTGAATTTTGCTTGATAAAAAGATCTATGTAATATTTTTCATTGAATTTTGCTTGATAAAAAGATCTATATTATAATTTTCATTAAATTTTGCTTGATGAAAAGATCTATAACTAATGACCTCTAATGAACTTTATTCAGTTGATTAGGGAAATTGGATGTTTCATGTATATAGCCGAGTAAGGACATGGGGCATTTCAGGTATTTAATCGAGTAGGGAGTTGGAACCCTTACAGGTATTCAGTTGATCAGGGACAAGGGAAATTTCAGGTATTTAGTTCAGTAGTAACACGGGACCTTTCAGGTATCTAGTTGGATAGGGACATGAAACGTTTCATCTATTTAGTTGACTGGAGAAGCTGAACATTTCAGGTATTTTAGTAGAGCAAGGACTTGGGACATTTCAATTATTTAGTTCATAAGTAACACGGAATTTTTCCAGGTATTTAGTCGAGTAGGGGCACGAAACGTTTCATCTATTTAGTCGAATGGAGAAGTGGGACGTTTCAGGTATTCAGTCGAGCATGGACATGGGACATGTAGTTCAGTAATAATACGGAACCTTTTCAGGTATTTAATCGAGAAGGGACACGAAACGTTTCATCTATTTAGTCGAATGGAGAAACAGGACATTTCATCTATTTAGTCGAATAGAGATGCGGGACGTTTCATGTATTTAGTCGAATAGAGAAGCGGAACGTATCATCTATTTAGTCAAATAGAGGAGCGGGACGTTTCATCTATTTAGTAGAATAGAGAAGCAGAACGTTTCATCTATTTAGTCGAAGGGAGAAGCGGGAAGTTTCATCTATGTAGTCAAATAGAGAAACGGGACGTTTCATCTATTTAGTCGAATAGAGAACCAGAACGTTTCATCTATTTAGTAGAATGGAGAAGTGGTTACGATTTCTTTATTTAGTCAAATAGAGAAGCGGGGCATTTCAGGTATTTAGTCAAATAGAGAAGATGAACGATTTTTCTATTTCAGGTATTTATTGAAATAAAGAAGCTGGACGTTTCATCTATCTAGTGGAATAGAGAAGCGGTTACGTTTCCTTTATTTAGTCGAATAGAAAAGCGCAGAATTTCAGGTATTTAGCCAAATAGAGAAGCTGGACATTTCATCTATTTAGTAGAATGGAGAAGCGGGACATTTCAAACATTTAGTCGAGCAGGGGACATGGAACACTTCTAATATTTAGTTGTTTTTAGCATGTTTTCGCCACATTCTTAGAATTTTAACATTGTTTTTCCTTTCAATGCTAGAACCTAATCGCTTATAAAAGGAGGCCTATAGTTATTTCAATTCAACACTAAGAGAATATCCACATTCTAGTTTTGTGAAGGTGCCATTTCCCTTTCTATTGTATCCTGTGTCTCTTCCCATTCAACGAACTGCTATCTATGATGGATTGGGTTACTGAGAAACTGATTTCCCTTATGTGGCAGCAGGAAGTTACGAGCGGTGAGCTTAATCAAATTTGTGACAGATTCCTGAAGAATTGATGACCAAGGTAGGGTAACTGCTTGGGGGGTAAACTCGAGCACTATATTCTATCTTACTTCTCTTCCTTTTTCTTTTTATGAAGTTTTTATATTTTACACATGAAATATGTAATTTAATGTTGCTAATGTTCTTAGAATATTTTATTTCAATTATTCATTACTTCTTTTGTAGTTCATTTTCCTGTTTTCTTTCCTGACTGGGGTATTTTTCCTAAACTTGTGACAGATACCTTAAAAATTGATGACCAAGATGGAGTTATAGTTAAGAGAGAGAGAGAGAGAGAGAGAGAGAGAGAGAGAGAGAGAGAGAGAGAGAGGGAGAAAGCAAAATGCATTTATCCTTCGTGTTTCTTTCCTCCTCCGTAATCAACAAACGCCAAAAAACAAAAGCGCATCTCTCTGATGTCAAATTTCCTCCGAGACCTTTCATACCATTTGTGAGTCCGTCCAAGAAGGATCTCTTGTCCTCTGCAACAAATTTCCTGCAGCGGAGAGAGAGAGAGAGAGAGAGAGAGAGAGAGAGAGCTCGTACAAGATCTGATGAGCTTCCAAAAGGGATGTGCCTCTCTTTGAGATTTCCAGCAGCGTAACTTTATTGCTTTTGCATAAAGGATAGAATCAGAGTCTTGTTCATTTCTTTCATTTTTTTTTCTTTACTGGGTGCTTTTAGCTGTTCTCTTTTTTCTTTTTTTTTCAGAGCTTGTTTCTTGGGTGTAAGTGTGTAGGGTTGATGTTGATGTGTGTGTGTAGGCTGGATGTGTATAGGAGCTTTCTTTGTTGACAGAACTTATATCCAAAGGCGAGGAATATAGATGGGGCCACCTACATTGTACATTACAAAAAAACAAAAAAAAAGTATCAAGATATATACAGCATCATTTGAGTGTTTGTGTGTAGGCTGGATGTGTGTAGGAGTTTTCTTTGTTGACAGATATTATATCCAAAGGCGAGGGATATAGATGGGGCCACCTACATTGTATATTACTAAAATAATGATCTAGATATATACAGCCTCATTTATTCAATCGGGTACCAGACCTAGTGATAATTCAGCTGTAATATATACATTTTTTATATATTTTAGGCAGACGGTTGACCCTGGCACCAGCCGCCCGTTGGTATACTACCGCTAGAGAGTCATTGGGTCCTTTGTCTGGCCAGACAGAACTACACTGGATCCCTCTCTCTGATTACGGCTCATTTTGTCATTGCCTACACATACACCGAATAGTCTGGCCTATTTTTTTCAGTTTCTCCTCTTTCCTCACACACCTGACAACACTGAGATTACCAAAAATTTCTTCTTCGCTCAAGGGGTTAATTACTGCAATTTAATTATTCAGTGGCTACTTTCCTCATCATAAGGGTAGAAGAGACTCTTTAGCTATGGTAAGCAGTTCCTCTAGGAGGACACTCCAAAATCAAACCATTGTTCTCTAGTCTTGGGTAGTGCCATAGCCTCTGTACCATGGCCTTCCACTGTCTTGCATTAGAGCTCTCATGCTAGACGGTACACTTGGGCGCGCAGTTCCATCTTATTTCTCTTTCTCTTGTCTTTTTTTTCTAGTTTTTATGGTTTATGTATGAAAGACCTAATGTAATGTTGTTACTCTTCTTAGAATATTTCATTTTGATTGTTTACTACTTCTTTTGTAGTTATTTATTTCGTTGTTTCCTTTCCTTACCGGGATATTTTTCCCAGTTGGAGCCCTTTAGCTTATAGTAACTAGCTTTTCCAACTAGGGTTATAGCTTAACTTGTAATATATATATATATATATATATATGCATATATATATATATATATATACACACACATATATATATATATATATATATGTGTGTGTGTGTGTATATATATATATATATATATATAATAGTATATTTATATGTGTATATATACACACATGTATTTATAAATATGTGTGTAAACATGCACACACACATATATATATATATATATATATATATCTTCGCTTGACTATATAACCCTATATCCTTAACGAACGACATCATCGGTAAAAGTTATAGTTTTATTTATAGCTCCTTCTTTCAGGACCTACAAAATCCTCGTAAAAATCTACTCAAAACAATTTTTATAAGGTCCCAAAAATACAATAAAGATATGATCACACCTCTGAAACTGGAAGAATGAACAGGTCACTGCCTTTTATTATTATTATTATTATTATTATTATTATTATTATTAGCTAAACTTCAACCCTAGTTGGAAAAGCAAGATGCTATAAGCACAAGGGCTCTGATAAGGAAAAGTAGCCCAGTGAGGAAAGGAAATAAGGAAGTAAATAAACGATATGAAAAAAATTAAAATTAAAATTCTTTAAAAACAGTAACAACATCAAAAAAATT
>NC_090746.1:97492274-97497274 GCF_036898095.1 Palaemon carinicauda
TGATGATGATGATAATGATGATAATGATAATGATAATGATAATAGTAATGATTATAATAATAATTATTTCAATATTAATAATAATAATAATAATAATAATAATAATAATAATAATAATGTCCACTACAAAACTTTTCCTGCTCATTTCTGATCGTGTTTTGATTTTTATTATGACCTGAACGTCTTCGCTAAAAAAACAATCTGGTATTCCCTTATATAATTGCTTCCCTTAGTGGTATTCCTTGCATTATATTTTGATAATTCACTTTTCTATAAATCTTTGTTTTTTAGCTATTCAGCATCACTACTTATCAATCTATATAGTGTCCATTGTTAATAGATTAAGTGTAATGGCATAAGGTAAACGATCAAATTCTAATTATGTTATTTCATTCTCGAAACTAAGATTTATTTCTTATCGGAATATTTCTTTTTTTATCGAGAATCTAAACGCAAAGCTCATTTCACTGTTTATGATGATTCCTCATATGTGTATACACATGTGACTTGCAGATTCAATTAGTAGAATATATGGTTGTAATGGCCGATGTGGTAACATCTCTGACTGGTGAACACCAGACTGGGGTTCGAGTCCCGCTCATTTTCGTTAGTTCCATTGGTCACTGCAACCTCATCCATCCTTGTGAGCTAAAGATGGGGTGTTTGGGGGAACCTATAGGTCTATTTGCTGAGTCATCAGCAGCCATTACCTGCCCCTCCCTGGTATAGAGGGGGTTTGAGCGCTGATCATATTGATATATGTTTAGTCTCTAGGTCATTATCCTGCTTAATAAGGAAACTTCACTATCCCACTCCTATGCCATTCATGAGTGGCCTTCAAACCTTTAAAAATATGGTCAGTCTCTAAGGACATTGTCTTGTAAGCAAGGGTTTTCTCACTGTCCCTTGCCTCCGCCATTCATGAGCATCTTAGGCGCAGATCATATGTATATATGGTTAGTCTTTAGGGCATTGCCCTGCTCGATAAGGCAATTTTACTGTCCCTTGCTTCTGCCATTCATGAGCGGCCTTTAAACCTTTAAGCCAGAATCTGTGAAATCTTCCAAACAGCGCTCAGAAAGAATTAGTATTGGTTTGGAAAATTTAAAATGGATAGCTGGAAAGTTTCCCGTACATTGGTAAAATGTCTCATAAATTTCGGTTATTGTCTTGGAGGGTTAATAAATCTGACTCCTATTTTCCAAGGGAAACTCATAAGCAAGAGTCAGATATCAGCAAAAATATGAATCCATTTACCCCAACAGCGAATCTTATAGTTCATGCGTGTTTTTTATAGATACATTAACTTTACTTTTCATGATAACTTTTATCAAATTTTTTATTGGTAATACAACATTTCTTAGCAATTGTTTCTTTTCCAAAAGAATTGGTTAATTTTTCATTTGCGTACGCATTATTATTATTATTATTATTATTATTATTATTATTATTATTATTATTGAAGAAGTGTGGGACAGAGGTAGATGGAGAATGCTGGCCAGAAACATCAACCCCACATAAAGGTGGGAAAAGATGCAGACAAAGAATTATTATTATTATTATTATTATTATTATTATTACTAATCAAGCAACAACCCTAGTTGTAAAAGCAAGATACTATAAGCTCAAGGTCTTCAACAAGGAAAAATAGTCTGGTGTATTCTTTACACATGACATTCTCCTCTTTCCGATACACATGACAACACAATCATGACTGAAAAAAAAAAGTTCTTCTTCACTCTGAGTTTTAACTACTGCAATATAATGGTTTAATAGCTACTTTCCTCTTGGTATAGGTAGAAGAGACTCTTTAGCTACGGTATGGTAAGAAGCTCTTCCGGAGAATAACACTTCAAAATCACACCATTGTTCTCTAGTCTTGGGTAATGTTATACCCTCCGTACTATATTCTTCCACGGTCTCTGGTTAGAGTTTTCTTGCTTTCGGGTACATTCAGACACACTGTTTTATGTTTCCTTATTTCCTTTCCTCACTGGGCTATTTTCCCTTTTAGAGCCATTTGGCTTATAACATCCTGCTTTTCCAACTAGCGTTGTAACAACAATAATAATAATAATAATAATAATAATAATAATAATAAACGATCTATGATAACGTTATAGAGTAGGTGTTACAATTTAGCAGAGAAACCTCCCAAAGATTGTGTAAGCACTGAGCGATATTTATAGCCCAATAAAGTTTCCTTGCTGCTTCACTGCGTCTTCTTTGTCCGGCAATCCATTACGAAGGAGAGAAAAGTGTGCCAAACCAACGGTGGAATTGCCGAGCGGCAATAAATCGCCCGCGTCTCGGATGCTATTCGATTTTCGTCGCTTGAATTTTCCTCTGGCTTTATCTCTTAACGGCAGACCACTCAGTAATTGTTTAGACCAAACAGTTTTTCTTCACTCAAGGAGTTACTGCACTAATTATTTAGTGACTACTTCCCTCTTCGTAAGGGTAAAAGAGACTCTTTAGCTATAGTAAGCAGCTCTTCTAGAAGGACAATCCAAAATCAAACCATTGTTCTCTAGTCTTGAGTAGTGCCATAGCCTTTGCACCATGGTCTTCCACTGTCTTGGGTTGGTTAGAGTTCTTGCTTGAGGGTACGCATGGGCACGCTGTTCTATCCTATTTCTCTTCCTCTTGTTTGTTTGGAAGTTTTTAATAGTTTATATATAAAAGATCTAATTTAATGCTGTTACTGTTCTTAAAATGTTTTATTTTGATCATTTATTCTCTTGTAGTTCACCTATTTCCTTATTTCCTTTCCTCACTGGGCTATTTTTCCTTGTTGGAGCCCTTTTGCTTATGGCATCTTGCTTTTCCAACTAGGGTTATAGCTTGGCTTTTAATAATAATAATAATAATAATAATAATAATAATAATAATTATCTTTTAACGGCAGACCACTCATTAATTGTTTATACATATTGAAAACGTCCCTGCTTGTAGAGGGGGCCTGGCCGCTGATCATATGGTCGTGGTGGCCGATGCAGTAACATCCCTGACCGGTGAACGCCAGACTGGGGTTCGAGTCCCGCTTAAACTCGCTAGTTCCTTATAATAATAATAATAATAATAATAAATCACTGGGGTATTTTTCTGATGGAGCCCTTGAGATTATAGCATCCTGCTTTTCCAACTAGGGTTGTAGCTGAGCTAATGATAATAATAATAATAATAATAATAATAATGATGATAATAATAAAAACAATAATAATAATGATAATAATAATAATAATAATAATAATAATAATCATGGTAATATTAATAATAGTAATAATAATAATAATAATAATAATAATAGTAATGATAATAATAATAATAATAATAATTATAATAATAATAATAATAATAATAATAATAATAAAAATAATAATCATCATATAAGCAAAGGAAAAACACTAAAACTAGGGACATGAAAATGGTTTTAGACAATTCCAATGAAAACGCATATCATTATAAATCAACGCTAGAATGCACATTAAAGCAGCATTACTAGACAGTCAAGATAAAATGGTCCCAGAATGACACCTGTTCAAGTTTACCCTCGCACTCTCGGTATGTTTGCCTTTTATGAATGATTAAAGTCACCTTTCCCGCCTAAGCGTGACAGCCTCTCTGTCCATCATCATACTCTTTGGAATTCTGGAAGATTTTTATCTCCTGGAACCTTTAAAGAAATACAGAATTAGGTGAATAACTGCTCAGCTGAACAGAGGCTTTCTCATTTTTTAAGGTAACGTGCTAAAGGGAGAGAGAGAGAGAGAGAGAGAGAGAGAGAGAGATGTACTAAAAGGAGAGAGAGAGAGAGAGAGAGAGAGAGAGAGAAAAAAAATTATAAATGTACTATAAGGAGAGAGAGAGAGAGAGAGAGAGAGAGAGAGAGAGAGACTCTTCAAGATAAAGGAAAAGTAGAATTAATATTATCCAATAAGCATCAGAGTGACAAATGTACTAAAAGGAGAGAGAGAGAGAGAGAGAGAGAGAGAGAGAGAGAGAGAGAGAATCTTCAAGATAAAGGAAAAGTAGAATTAACATTATCCAATGAGCATCAGAGTGACAAATGTACTAAAAGGAGAGAGAGAGAGAGAGAGAGAGAGAGAGAGAGAGAGAGAGAATCTTCAAGATAAAGGAAAACTAAAATTGATATTATCCAATGTGCATCACAGTGACAAATGTACTAAAAGGAGAGAGAGAGAGAGAGAGAGAGAGAGAGAGAGAGAGAGAGGAAAAGTAAAATAAGTATTATCCAATGAGCATCAGGGACAAATGTACTAAAGGGGAGAGAGAGAGAGAGAGAGAGAGAGAGAGAGAGAGAGAGAGAACCTTACCTTATTGCCTTATTACCTTATGCTAGTTTGGGTTCCACCAGTTCCCTCAGTGTGAGGCACATCGTATATCCACCAGAGAGTTGCTAATGCATCTTCCGGTGTATTTCGCATCTTCCAGTCTTGGATGGTCTGGGATGCATCCTAGGTATTTATCGAGCTTATTCTTAAACACATCTATGCTCACTCCTGATGTTTCTTAGATGAGCTGGCAGCGCATTAAATAGTTGCTGCATTATCGATGCTGGTGCGTAGTGGATTAATGTCCTGTGCGTCTTCCTTAGTTTTCCTGGTATAGTTTTGGGCACTATTAATCTACCTCGGCTTGCTCTTCCTGATATTTTTAGCTCCATGATGTTTTCAGTAATTCCTTGTATTATCATGTAGCGTTCTCTTCTCCTTTCTAGACTGTATAGTTTAAAAATTGCAGTCTTTCCCAGTAGTCAAGGTCTTTAACTTCTTCTATTCTAGCAGTATAGGACCTTTGTACACTCTCTATTTGTGCAATATCCTTTTGGTAGTATGGGTACCATATCACGTTACAGTACTCGAGTGTACTACGTACTAAATTTTGTAAAGCATAAAGTGTCTGAATATCATTCCCATTTTTGCTTTACATTTAGCCAACTGTTTGGTCGTTGCATAGCATACTCCTGTTTAACATAA
>NC_090746.1:97504774-97519774 GCF_036898095.1 Palaemon carinicauda
CACACAAACAGGGGCTAAAACATAACCATCTTACTACTTCGTTGTCGGAGTTAATAATAATAATAATAATAATAATAATAATAATAATAATAATAATAATGATAATAATAATAATAATAATAATAATAATCATCATCATCATCATCATAATAATAATAGAAACCCAAAGGTATTATTCTCGTGACTTCTAATAAGTATTTTTTTTTAAACTGTGATTTGACATAATGTATAGTTATGAATGCACAATATTTCAAAATATGAGTAAGTTTTTGATAACATATAAGTAAATAATGCGACTTTTTATCACCAAATTTTGTATATTAATAATTTCTCATTCATTTTTATATAGGCAGAAAAATCTCTCAGAATGTGGGAATTATACAGATAGATTCATCCAGAGAGTTCTGTTATTCATATTGTCTTTGAAAAATCAACTCTGTCCTGAATATTGGACAAGTAAAAATTAATACCTTTTATCGCAAAATTTTCTATTTAAATCTTTTCTTATTCATTTCCATATAAGGAAAAATCTCTCAAAATACGGGAATTAAATGGGTAGATTCATTCAGAGAGTTCTGTCATTCATATTATTCATTTTACTGTATTAATTACGACGTATTTTCAATTTGGATAAGAGATTTCGCAGCTTCCATTTACCCAGCATTGTATACGTCCACCCATTAAGAACATAGAGAGGCACAAAGACCTCCTTTAAATACTGAATTTATGTCTGAGAGAATTACCTTAAATGTCTTTAAGAGCCATATAGTTTTCTACTGAGCTCTTACTTATGTTTACGACTTCTGTTTACAGGATGTTTCGTTGGTTAATCCTTAAAAACATTATATTATTCATTACTTTTCCTGTAATTTATTTCCTTATATTCTTTCCTCACTGGGCTATTTTTCCCTTTTGGATCCCTTGGGTTTATAACATCCTGCTTTTCTATCTAGGGTTATAGCTTAGCTAGTAATGATGACAATAACTAGACCTCCGCCGTGGCAGCTATTTCTCGACCTTCTTCTCGACCGTGAGCTTGACCTTTGACCTTGACCTTCCAAAATCTAATAATTTCCAGCGTTTTACAATACAATTAATCCCTACATGTTTTATTACTCTACGATTAAAATTGCGGTAAGGAAGCTGTTCACAAACAAATTAACACACACAAACAGGGGCTAAAACATAACCATCTTACTACTTCGTTGTCGGAGTTAATAATAATAATAATAATAATAATAATAATAATAATAATAATAATAATAATGATAATAATAATAATAATAATAATAATAATCATCATCATCATCATAATAATAATAGAAACCCAAAGGTATTATTCTCGTGACTTCTAATAAGTATTTTTTTTTAAACTGTGATTTGACATAATGTATAGTTATGAATGCACAATATTTCAAAATATGAGTAAGTTTTTGATAACATATAAGTAAATAATGCGACTTTTTATCACCAAATTTTGTATATTAATAATTTCTCATTCATTTTTATATAGGCAGAAAAATCTCTCAGAATGTGGGAATTATACAGATAGATTCATCCAGAGAGTTCTGTTATTCATATTGTCTTTGAAAAATCAACTCTGTCCTGAATATTGGACAAGTAAAAATTAATACCTTTTATCGCAAAATTTTCTATTTAAATCTTTTCTTATTCATTTCCATATAAGGAAAAATCTCTCAAAATACGGGAATTAAATGGGTAGATTCATTCAGAGAGTTCTGTCATTCATATTATTCATTTTACTGTATTAATTACGACGTATTTTCAATTTGGATAAGAGATTTCGCAGCTTCCATTTACCCAGCATTGTATACGTCCACCCATTAAGAACATAGAGAGGCACAAAGACCTCCTTTAAATACTGAATTTATGTCTGAGAGAATTACCTTAAATGTCTTTAAGAGCCATATAGTTTTCTACTGAGCTCTTACTTATGTTTACGACTTCTGTTTACAGGATGTTTCGTTGGTTAATCCTTAAAAACATTATATTATTCATTACTTTTCCTGTAATTTATTTCCTTATATTCTTTCCTCACTGGGCTATTTTTCCCTTTTGGATCCCTTGGGTTTATAACATCCTGCTTTTCTATCTAGGGTTATAGCTTAGCTAGTAATGATGACAATAACTAGACCTCCGCCGTGGCAGCTATTTCTCGACCTTCTTCTCGACCGTGAGCTTGACCTTTGACCTTGACCTTCCAAAATCTAATAATTTCCAGCGTTTTACAATACAATTAATCCCTACATGTTTTATTACTCTACGATTAAAATTGCGGTAAGGAAGCTGTTCACAAACAAATTAACACACACAAACAGGGGCTAAAACATAACCATCTTACTACTTCGTTGTCGGAGTTAATAATAATAATAATAATAATAATAATAATAATAATAATAATAATAATAATAATAATAATGATAATAATAATAATAATAATAATAATAATCATCATCATCATCATAATAATAATAGAAACCCAAAGGTATTATTCTCGTGACTTCTAATAAGTATTTTTTTTTAAACTGTGATTTGACATAATGTATAGTTATGAATGCACAATATTTCAAAATATGAGTAAGTTTTTGATAACATATAAGTAAATAATGCGACTTTTTATCACCAAATTTTGTATATTAATAATTTCTCATTCATTTTTATATAGGCAGAAAAATCTCTCAGAATGTGGGAATTATACAGATAGATTCATCCAGAGAGTTCTGTTATTCATATTGTCTTTGAAAAATCAACTCTGTCCTGAATATTGGACAAGTAAAAATTAATACCTTTTATCGCAAAATTTTCTATTTAAATCTTTTCTTATTCATTTCCATATAAGGAAAAATCTCTCAAAATACGGGAATTAAATGGGTAGATTCATTCAGAGAGTTCTGTCATTCATATTATTCATTTTACTGTATTAATTACGACGTATTTTCAATTTGGATAAGAGATTTCGCAGCTTCCATTTACCCAGCATTGTATACGTCCACCCATTAAGAACATAGAGAGGCACAAAGACCTCCTTTAAATACTGAATTTATGTCTGAGAGAATTACCTTAAATGTCTTTAAGAGCCATATAGTTTTCTACTGAGCTCTTACTTATGTTTACGACTTCTGTTTACAGGATGTTTCGTTGGTTAATCCTTAAAAACATTATATTATTCATTACTTTTCCTGTAATTTATTTCCTTATATTCTTTCCTCACTGGGCTATTTTTCCCTTTTGGATCCCTTGGGTTTATAACATCCTGCTTTTCTATCTAGGGTTATAGCTTAGCTAGTAATGATGACAATAACTAGACCTCCGCCGTGGCAGCTATTTCTCGACCTTCTTCTCGACCGTGAGCTTGACCTTTGACCTTGACCTTCCAAAATCTAATAATTTCCAGCGTTTTACAATACAATTAATCCCTACATGTTTTATTACTCTACGATTAAAATTGCGGTAAGGAAGCTGTTCACAAACAAATTAACACACACAAACAGGGGCTAAAACATAACCATCTTACTACTTCGTTGTCGGAGTTAATAATAATAATAATAATAATAATAATAATAATAATAATAATAATAATAATAATAATGATAATAATAATAATAATAATAATAATCATCATCATCATCATCATAATAATAATAGAAACCCAAAGGTATTATTCTCGTGACTTCTAATAAGTATTTTTTTTTAAACTGTGATTTGACATAATGTATAGTTATGAATGCACAATATTTCAAAATATGAGTAAGTTTTTGATAACATATAAGTAAATAATGCGACTTTTTATCACCAAATTTTGTATATTAATAATTTCTCATTCATTTTTATATAGGCAGAAAAATCTCTCAGAATGTGGGAATTATACAGATAGATTCATCCAGAGAGTTCTGTTATTCATATTGTCTTTGAAAAATCAACTCTGTCCTGAATATTGGACAAGTAAAAATTAATACCTTTTATCGCAAAATTTTCTATTTAAATCTTTTCTTATTCATTTCCATATAAGGAAAAATCTCTCAAAATACGGGAATTAAATGGGTAGATTCATTCAGAGAGTTCTGTCATTCATATTATTCATTTTACTGTATTAATTACGACGTATTTTCAATTTGGATAAGAGATTTCGCAGCTTCCATTTACCCAGCATTGTATACGTCCACCCATTAAGAACATAGAGAGGCACAAAGACCTCCTTTAAATACTGAATTTATGTCTGAGAGAATTACCTTAAATGTCTTTAAGAGCCATATAGTTTTCTACTGAGCTCTTACTTATGTTTACGACTTCTGTTTACAGGATGTTTCGTTGGTTAATCCTTAAAAACATTATATTATTCATCACTTCTCCTGTAATTTATTTCCTTATTCTCTTTCCTCACTGGGCTATTTTTCCCTTTTGGATCCCTTGGGTTTATAACATCCTGCTTTTCCATCTAGGGTTATAGCTTAGCTAGTAATGATGATAATAACTAGACCTCCGCCGTGGCAGCTATTTCTCGACCATCTGCTCGACAGTGAGCTTGACCTTTGACCTTGACCTTCCAAAATTTAATAATTTCCAGCGTTTTACATTACAATTAATCCCTACAAGTTTTATTACTCTACGATTAAAATTGTGGTAAGGAAGCTGTTCACAAACAAATTAAAAACACAATCAGGGGTTAAAACATAACCTTTTTACTACTGTACTTCGTTGTTGGAGTTAATAATAATAATAATAATAATAATAATAATAATAATAATAATAATAATAATAATAATAATAATTATAAAAATAATAATAATGATAATAATTATGAAAATAATAATAGTAATATTGATAATAATGATAATAACAATAATAATAATAATAATAATAATAATAATAATAATAATAATAATAAAGCTCATCTATTATCCAACAGAAATATATGCTTTTTGATATAAAGTTACTATGCCATAAGCCTTTTGATCTTGATGTATCCTTTATTACAATAGGTTTTTCTAATATTCATCGATAAATAAAAATGCTTTCAAAGGAATACCGTTTCTATAGAACAGAGATAATATCCATACAGGTTCTAAAAGTAACTATTGAATTTTCCATCGCAAAATCTTCTAAAGAAAAATATATAAAAGGAAACATCAGTGACTACTAATTTCTATGGACAGAATTATTTCTATGATTGATAAATGTTGTTGTTGCTGTTCTTAGAATAGTTTATGTTGTTTATTACTTCTCTTTTAGTTTATTTATTTCCTGATTTCCTTTCCTCACTGAGCTATTTTCCTTGTAGGAGCCCTTGGCCTTATAGCATTCTGCTTTTCCAAGTAGTGTTGTAGCTTATCTAGTAATAATAATAATAATAATAATAATAATAATAATAATAATAATAAAGGAGAAATGCAGAGCTTTCTATTCATAAGATATCGTTAGTTTGCCTCTTTTAATGAAGAATTCCGCTGTTAAGAAAAACCGTAAATTTAGTGGGAAATTCTCCGGTAAATAGATACTGACTTCAGCCGTATTTCAGTAAAATACAGGCGACCGTAATTTTTACCCTACCTTGTTATTATCTTTTACGGGTTGGTGATAGAAATATCACTCCTTTACGTCAATATATCCGTTTTTAAAACGATAAATACCTGGCAACATTTATTTCAGGATTTTTACCGTGTTTTTACCGCACATTTTTAACAGTTTTATATGAAAAGACATTCCATGGTCCCAGATCTTTATGGCTTTGAGTACCCCTTGTGCATTTTCATAGATTCCTGTGTACCAATAAATTGAGGATGAAAATAGAAAAACTCTAATTGATATTGTTAATATGATTATATTATTCAATCCTTAAAATATTTTGTTTTAATTGTTAACTACTTTTCTTGTATTTTATCTATTTCCTTACTTCATTTCCTCACTGTCCTATTTTCACTGTTGGAGCCATTAGGCTTATAGCATCTTGCTTTTCCAACAAGGATTGTAGCTTGCCAAGTAATAATAATAATAATAATAATAATAATAATAATAAAAATAATAATAATAATAATAATAATAATAATAATAAACCTACGAAATAAGAAAATAAAATAAAACTTGTTACCCCCAGAGTAATCCACTCGCTGCGATAATTAATTTTCTGCCATGACTTTGCCCTTGATGGCCAATGGAAGGAGACGGAAGATGTTGACCAAATGAATGATTGGACCTTTCTGGAGAGAGAGAGAGAGAGAGAGAGAGAGAGAGAGAGAGAGAGAGAGAGAGAGAGAGAGAGAGAGAGAGAGAGAGAGAGAGAGAGAGAGAGAGAGAGAGATGTATGTGTTTCTCCCATTGAGCTCAACATTTGAAAATAATGCTTTATGAATGCTTCCAAAATAATACTAAATGAAACTTTCACCGAGAGAGAGAGAGAGAGAGAGAGAGAGAGAGAGAGAGAGAGAGAGAGAGAGAGAGAGAGAGAGAGAGAGAGAGAGAGATTCTCATTGGGCTCTACGTTTTGAAATAATACTTTATGAAAATTTCCAAAATAATACTAAATGTAAACTTCCACCAAAAGAGAGAGAGAGAGAGAGAGAGAGAGAGAGAGAGAGAGAGAGAGAGAGAGAGAGGAGAGAGAAGAGAGAGAGAGAGAGAGAGTTACAAGGGGTTACAAAGATTTTGGATGTCTAAAAGATATTTTAGTCCATCTGAGGAGACTCAATTTGAGAGAGAGTTCGTTACAAGGAGTTACAAGGATTTTTTGATGTCTCAAAAAAATAGACTCCATTTGCTCTTGGAGAGAGAGAGAGAGAGAGGAGAGAGAGAGAGAGAGAGAGAGAGAGAGAGAGGAGAGAGAGAGAGAGAGAGAGAGAGAGAGAGAGTGCAAACAATTCATAAACTGTACAAATTTCTATGCTTAGCTGAGGCATACACTGATAAATCCTTCACTCATTTGTATACGTTCATCAAAACAATAACAATTCATTCAGACCGTGAGTTTGAAAGCTGAAGCTGCTACTTTTTTTTTCTATTAACTTTATCTTAATGAAATTATCTTCTCCTCTTCTACTTTTTAATTGTAGAATATTACACTGTCTTTGTACCATATACTGATGTTTTTACTTTTAGTTTTTAGTGAAAATTTAAGAACTATTTGTTTCTTCGGTTTTGTGTCTTTAGATTTTGTACTCGTCTCCATTTTTAATTAATTACTTAATAATTAATTAGTGAATAATTCAATTAATTGATTAATTAATAGGATAATTTCATATCCAAACCAATGCCTTATTGATATTCACTGTTCAATCTACTGGCAAACATCTACACGGTTCCAAAATTAGTAAAAAAAAAAGGAGGAACAACTATGCAAGCGTTTCATACTTCTGCTTCAATTCCCGTCCACTCTATGTCTGCATCACTCAACCATTTCTGACGAAAAAATCATTTCCAATTTTTAAACGCGGAAAAGAGACTCAAATGATGTGGAAATTAGGAATTGAGAATCTGAAGCCCACTTAAAAACAAGAAAATCACTGTCAATTCTTTCGAATCGTTTTTTGTTTCGGAAATCATTCGGAAGAAGTACATGCAACTCTCTCTCTCTCTCTCTCTCTCTCTCTCTCTCTCTCTCTCTCTCTCTCTCTCTCTCTCTCTCTCACTCTATCAAAAAATTACCTACGCATTGGTGCAGTTAGATAATATCTTATTCTTTTTTTATAAAAAAGCTAAGATATGATTTAGTGATGGCATCACTTTTGAAGATGTCTCAATCAGAGTTTTCTGTTTTTTATCAAAGAAATTAAAGGAACAAAACTTGTATAAAATGATGTTCTGTAGCGATCAATATCCTGCTAATCGATTAGGAAGATCATTCCACAACTCTGACCAAATTGTGGAATGATCTTCCTAATCGGGTAGTTGAATTAATGGGACTTCAAAAGTTCAAACTTGCAGCAAATATTGTCATGTTGAACAGGCTGACATAAGTCCTTTTGTAGTTTATGTATGGAATATTTTTTATAATGTTGTTATTGTTTTTAAGATATTTTATTTTAATTGTTCTTTACTTCTTACATCGTTTATTTATTTCCTTATTTCCTCTCCTCACTGGACTATTTTTTCCCTCCTGGAGCCCTTGGGCTTATAGCATCTTGCTTCTCCGATTAGTGTTGTAGCTTAGCTAATAATAATAATAATAATAATAATAATAATAATGCTTCCACTGCCTCTGCCAAAAACCCTGTTCGGTTCTTTTTGGAGAAACCTCAACGACAATATTCATAACAGAATCTCACCCGGCCAGTCATAAACGTAATCATTCACGACTTTTATGTCCCTTCCATGCGGACTTTTCCTTTGCTCCAATTTCTTATGGAACAGCAGGGGTTATAAGAGAGGCCATTTTCTTATGAGCCTGGATCAGTTCGGCCTGAAAGCTTCGTATTGCCACACAAGAAACCTTCATCTTTCGCCATTTTCCCTGAGTCTTTTTTCTACAAGGTCCACCGTTTATGGCCTGATTGGTAAGGTCTCTGCATGGTGTTTGCCAGACGGGGTTTCGAGTCCCGCTCGAGTGGGACAACAAAGAACAATTTCGAAAAATGTAATATAGTTGTGGGCTGCAGAAACAGCAGTAAAAACATCCGTAATGATTAATAAATGCTTAGGAAATGTAACTGAAGTATAGTCAAAGAGTCATGCTATGGCATGGTGCTCTACAGAAACTTGTGAGAAAGAAACGGAAGGATTAGTCTACATATCCTGCTAATCCTACAATTTTACATCTGGCGATTTCTGCTGGCGTTCAAACTTATCAGTTTGGTCTGGAAGCTTCGTATTGCCACAAAAAAAAACTTTCATTTTTTTGCCATGTTCCGTAGCCTTTTTCTATAAGATTCTTTAAGTTGCTTCCTAATATTCCTTTTTCTAAGCTTCATTTCCTCACATTATCACCTAAATGTTGTTACTCTTCTTAAAATATTCTATTTTTCCTTTTTTTCCTTTCCTCACTGGGCTATTTTCCCTGTTGGAGCCCCAGGGCATATAGCATCCTGCTTTTCCAACTAAGGTTGTAGCTTAGCAAGGAATAATAATAGCAATAATAGTGAAATGCCTTTAATTCTTGTCCCCATAAGTGAACATCGTCTTGAAGCGGAGGAAATATTCATTTACCCCCTCGGTACTTCTTTCTTACTCATGATAATAAGAGACTATATTAACAATCTCCCAAATCGGGTTTCTCAATGGCTGATATCATTTCCACGTTGCAAAATGAGCTTCGCAATGCAAGGTGCTTTGAGTTCCGCCTTGCAAAATGAGTTTCACAATTGCGCCTTGAGATTCCCTCCTCAATGTGTTTGTTTAAGCATTATTAACGGTTCAAAGGAGCAACACAATACAACGGAGTAAATAGAAACCGGTTGAACTCTCTTGGTAATGTTTGAAAGAATTAAGTTTGCATCAAGACAATGCGTAATATATGACATTGTGTTTTATAAGACCTGTGCTAGGAATTAAGTGGCTTCTTCTTCTTCTTCTTCTTCTTCTTCTTCTTCCTAATCAAGTTTCCCGGTCTTGAAATCTTGCTTGAAAAGGAAAGATTCTCTCTCTCTCTCTCTCTCTCTCTCTCTCTCTCTCTCTCTCTCTCTCTCTCTCTCCTCTCTCTCTCTCTCTCTCTCTCTCTCTTACTCTATTAACATTTTATATAATTTACCATAGTTGTTTACCTATGTGGTCTTAGCCCAGCATCATATTATGCACACAATCATATTATCAACATGTATTTTGATAAAGGACTATGAAAATATTTTTTATTTGGAATCTTCCCTATATAATGAAAAGCAAGTGTCTGTATTATATATATATATATATATATATATATATATATATATATATATATATATATATATATATATGAATATATATATATATATATATATATATGTGTGTGTGTGTGTGTGTGTGTATACATATATATACATACACAATCCTCTACACCTATTGACATATAGTATTGACCTCCAGTGATCATTTGCCTTAGACAGGCACTGCGCATCACAAGGAACTGGCTATCCTTTGATGAATTTAGCCAACGAATCTTGAATAAATTTATTCAGTATATATACATATATATATATATATATATATATATATATATATATATGCATATATATAAATATATATATATATATATATATATATATATATATATATATATATATATATATATATATATATGTGTGTGTGTGTGTGTATATATGTATACACACACACACACACACACATATATATATATATATATATATATATATATATATATATATATATATATATCTTGTCAAGTTCAGTAAGGAGAGGGATTAGTCATACCCTGATCAGAGGGGGTTACCCCGAGAGGTACACTAGGAAACCACACTCTCCAGAAATGTTCGAACCAGAGGGTTGTAGTTAGGAAAGGGAGAAAGGGTTGGGGAAGGTCGAATCTGTATGTGTTCGTTTGTGTGCATATCTCTCTAAATATAATTCAAGATGAGGAATTAGCAGAGCTTTGTAAAGTAGCTTATCGAGGCCAGATTTTGTTCTTTCCATTTTATATATATTGATGTGTGTCTTGTCTCTTTTGTATTACAATATTTGTTGTTAGTCTCTTTGGGGGCCAAAGTTCATATCGTTTATTACATCCCATTGTTCTCTATTCTTGGGTAGTGCCATAACCTCTATACTATAATGTTCTACTTGTTTGGCGTGATGATCTCCTCTTGAGAGTACACTCGGGCACAATATTCTATCAAATGTATCTTTCTCTTGTTGTTTTTAAGCTGTTATAGTTTATATATAAAAGATTAATTTAATGTTGTTACTATTCCTAAAGTATTTCATTTTAATTGTTCATTACTTTTCTTGTTATTTATTCATTTCCTTGTTTCCTGTCCTCACTGGGCTATTCTTCTCTGTTGGAGCCCTATAGCACCTGGCTTTTCCAACTAGAGTTATAGCTTAGCTATTAATAATAATAATAATAATAATAATAATAATACTAATAATAATAATAATAATAATAATAATAATAATAATAATAATAATAATAATAATAATAATTCCTTAAAAGAGACAGTACAGGCACCAGCTATTAGATGCAAGAAACCTTTGATACTACATCTCCAATGGGTTCGGAATTAATGCCACCAAAAGGCAATTGGAAGTCTGGCCCTTTCATAAGAGGTTTAGAACAGCATCAAAAGATATTAGGGAACTTCGCTTAACGATGTCTCGAAATTAGGGTTATTGTTCGTCTAAATACATCTTTTCCGTTACATATTTTGATGAATATCACATTCGAAATATAAAGCAGTAAATATCTAGCTCTGGTGTCTTAATATTATTCCGTTTAGCAAATCTTAAAACAATATTATCTATCCCGTTACTATTCCCTTACAAAAGGGCTAATTTTTTTTTTTTTTTTTTTTTTTTTTTTTTTTTTTTTTTTTTATAAAGATCCAAATACAAACACTGAACTCTATAAATTAGAATATTTAAAAACATACTCCTCTTTACATAAACCTTTCCACTAAATATCCCCTTTTTTCATGCTTCATCAGACGTTGCTTCGCCAGCTCACTATTGTCTAACCCATTACTATTTCCTTGTTGAAGGATTTTATTTTTGGAATATGGATCCAAAAGTAAACATTAGCCTCAATGAATTAGCATATTAAAAATATACTCCTATTTACATAAATCTTTCCACTAAATATCCTTTTTTTCATGCTTCACCAGACGTGGCTTCGCCCGCTCATAAAAAATAAACATTTCCTCATAACGTGGTTGATTTCATTTCAGGAAAGTCAGAAGCTCATTAAGCAGAGTCTGTTTCGCATTTTGTTTGCTTGTCCGGACGGTTTTATATATTTGGGAAAATTATCATGGTTCTGTATTCACTAATGAGGGTTATGCTTCCAAAGATTGAAATATATTTCTATTCCGTGCTACGAAAAAGTACGCTCGATGTTCTTTTTTTTATGAAATATTTCTAGGAATAAACAGTTCTTCTTCGCCCAAGGGGTTACTGCACTGTAATTGTTAATCAGCTACTTTCTTCTTGGTAAGGGTAGAAGAAGGTAGAAGAGACCATTTAGCTATGGTAAGCAGCTCTTCTAGGAGAAGGACACTCCAAAATCAATCCATTGTTCTCTGTAGTCTTGGGTAGTGCCATAGCCTCTGTACCATGGTCTTTAGCTATGGTAAGCAGCTCTTCTAGGAGAAGGTCACTCCAAAATCAAACCATTGTTCTCTGTAGTCTTGGGTAGTGCCATAGCCTCTGTACCATGGTCTTTAGCTATGGTAAGCAGCTCTTCTAGGAGAAGGACACTCCAAATTAAATCATTATTCTCTGTAGTCTTGGGTAGTGCCGTAGCCTCTTTACCAAGGTCTTTAGCTATGGTAAACAGCTCTTCTAGGAGAAAGACACTCCAAAATCAAATCATTGTTCTCTGTAGTCTTAGGTAGTGCCATAGCCTCTTTACCAAGGTCTTTAGCTATGGTAAGCAGCTCTTCTAGGAGAAAGACACTCCAAAAGCAAATCGTTGATCTCTGTAGTCTTAGGTAGTGTCATAGCCTCTTTACCAAGGTCTTTAGCTATGGTAAGCAGCTCTTCTAAGAGAAAGACACTCGAAAATCAAATCATTGTTCTCTGTAGTCTTAGGTAGTGCCATAGCCTCTTTACTAAGGTCTTTAGCTATGGTAAGCAGCTCTTCTAGGAGAAAGACACTCCAAAAGCAAATCGTTGATCTCTGTAGTCTTAGGTAGTGTCATAGCCTCTTTACCAAGGTCTTTAGCTATGGTAAGCAGCCCTTCTAGGAGAAAGACACCCGAAAATCAAATCATTGTTCTCTGTAGTCTTAGGTAGTGCCATAGCCTCTTTACCAAGGTCTTTAGCTATGGTAAGCAGCTCTTCTAGGAGAAAGACACTCCAAAAGCAAATCGTTGATCTCTGTAGTCTTAGGTAGTGTCATAGCCTCTTTACCAAGGTCTTTAGCTATGGTAAGCAGCTCTTCTAGGAGAAAGACACTCGAAAATCAAATCATTGTTCTCTGTAGTCTTAGGTAGTGCCATAGCCTCTTTACCAAGGTCTTTAGCTATGGTAAGCAGCTCTTCTAGGAGAAAGACACTCCAAAAGCAAATCGTTGATCTCTGTAGTCTTAGGTAGTGTCATAGCCTCTTTACTAAGGTCTTTAGCTATGGTAAGCAGCTCTTCTAGGAGAAAGACACTCCAAAATCAAATCATTGTTCTCTGTAGTCTTAGATAGTGCCATAGCCTCTTTACCATGGTCTTCCACTGTCTTGGGTTAGAGTTCTCTTGCTTGAGGGTACACTCGGGCACACTATTCTATCCTATTTCTCTTTCTCTTGCTTTGTTTAAGTTTTTTTTTTTTAATTTACCTTTGAAAGTATCTGTGATAAATAGTTTTTATCAAAATGTATTCATATTTTTCTCCGAGTATGATTTTGGAATGAATAAGTGAGTCATTCTAATATCCCAAAATCCTTTCAGCTTCCAACAGAAAATCTACTAATGATTATATATGTCAGGATTCCTTCCAACAAAGCCTATCTATCAATGTCAATTAGTCATTTTTATGACATAATTTGACTAACAAAGTTAATGTGTAATTGATTGGCGCTTTCATCCACCACTGGATCTACTAACAAGGAACTCTTTAGATTCGAAAGAGGAGAAAGGAAATTAATTAACAGAATTATAGGTTTTCGTTAACTAGCGGACTTTTCTGTTCGTGAAGTCATTTAAAATACAGTTCAGTCAATTGGAGACGAGGTCGTTAGGGAAACTCTAGCATGTAGAATATCCTTTCAGTTCAATTCATATAGGATTTTCTACCTGAAGGTTTTTTTTTAATGGGTTGGAAAGTGAAAATGGATATATAGTGAAATTTAACAGGTTTGGAAAATTTCAACTCGTTCACAAATAAATATCTTCAATTATCGGAAACTTTTCCGAGCTGAAAGGGCACCGCTGCGAGTCGGTGCAAATGCGCCTCATTAAAAGAAATTGACTATAGTAACATTTATTCCAGGATTTTTGCCGTTTCTATGGCAAATTTGATACAGTGTAGCCTGTATATTCTCAGTAATAATGACGAGTAACAAGAAATATCATCAATACAACAACTTCATCCAAAGAATCTGATCAAAAGGTTCCTTGTCAAGGTGAAACAGATCAGGAAAATCAGGCTATACGCATTTGGATATTTATTGAGACGTAAACCAGCCTTCAGGCAGTTTATGCTGATTGACGCTTGCAAAGCTTCCATGGAAATGTTCTGAGGTTTTTGTCATCTTTACGGTTCTGTGGTAATGCTAAGGATCAGATTCATGCTTCATGTTTTCGGTTCAATCAACATAAAGGACGTAACAGTTAACGTGGAATTAGGAATGTTCATGATTCATACACTGGTAAGGATGTTCATGATTCATACACTGATAGGGATACTCATGTTTAATATACTGATAGGGATGCTCATGATTCATATACTGTTAGGGATACTCATGATTCATACACTGATTACATACTCATGATTCATACTCTGATAGGGATGCTCAGGATTCATACACTGTTAGGGATACTCATGATTCACACACTGATAGGGATACTCATGATTCACACACTGATAGGGATACTCATAATTCATATATTGATAGGGATACTCATGATTCATACACTGATATGGATACTCAGGATTCATACACTGTAGGGATGCTCATGTTTAATACACTGATAGGGATACTCATGATTCATACACTGATAGGGATACTCAGGATTCATATACTGATAGGGATACTCATGATTCATACACTGATAGGGATACTCATGTTTAATACACTGATAGGGATACTCATGCTCAATACACTGATAGGGATGCTCATGATTCATACACTGTTACGGATACTCATGATTCACACACTGATAGGGATACTCATGATTCATACACTGATACAGATACTC
>NC_090746.1:97524774-97564774 GCF_036898095.1 Palaemon carinicauda
AATATGGTCAATGTCACAAAAGGGTAAAAAAATGTTTTTGTAATATCGTGGTCAACCTTTGCTCAATTTGCATGAAACTAGTGCCAAGGTATGTATAATTATATTGCCTATCTTGTTCAACCTGGTCCAGGTCACGAAAACGTATAAAACGCCCTTCTGCTATATCATGGTAAATTTTTATCTGATTTGCACGAAATTAGGGTCAAGATGTATATAATTTAATTTACTCCCTTTTAGTATACATGGTCAAGATCACGAAAAGCTCCAAAACGTCTTTTTGCTATATTGTGGTAAATTTTTATCTGATTAGCATGGAACCTTTGCCAAAATGTGCATGATTAAATTGTCTATCTTGTAATATACATAATCAAGGTTAGGAAAAGGTAAAAAAAACGTATTTTTTTTCTATATTGTGGTAAATTTTTATATGATTTGCATGAAACAAGTGCCAAAATATGCATATTTCAATTGTCTTTCTTGCGACATATGTTTTCAAGGTAACAAAAAGGTCAAAAATGTCCTTTTGCTATTTTGTAGTAATGTTTTAATCTATTCTGCATGAAACTTTTGCTAAAATATGCATAATTCAATTGACTATCTTTTCATATACACGGTCAAGGTCACGAAAAGGTCAATAACTTCATTTGCTATACTGTGGTCAAGTTTTTATCAGATTTTCATGAAATTAGTATCAAAATGTACATAATTCAAATGCCCGTCATGATATGCAACTTGTTCAAGGTCGCAAAAAGGTTAATAACTTCTTTTGCTATATTGTGGTCAATGTTTATCAGATTTGCATGAAATTAGTGCCAAAATGTACTTAATTCAAATACCTATCTTGTGTTATACACCTTAGTAAAGGTCGCGAAAAGGTCAAAAACGTGTTTTTGATATACTGCGGTCAATTTTTAAGATTTCCATGTGCATAATTCAAATACGTGTCTTGTGATAAACAGCTTGGTCAAGGTCGTGGAAAGGTTGAAAACGTCTTTTTTGCTATATTGGAGTAAATTTTTACCAGATTTGCATGAAATTAGTGCCAAAAATGTGCATAAGCCAGTTGGGATTCAAAGGTCAGTTGAGTCAATGAACTTGCAAAAAGTACAGGTTTCGTCATTACGTAGCCATTTTCATGCGATTTGTTTGCATATCAAGGACAATTTAATTACATTTTGGGAGTGATTGGGTCAAAGGTCAAGGTCAAAAATAGTAAAAATTTCTCTTTAGCAATGTCGTGGTCAATTGAATGAAACTAGTGCCAAATTGTGCATAATTCTATTGCCTATCTTAAGGCATACATGGTCAAGGTCACGAAAAGGTAAATAAAATTCTTTTTTGCTATATTGTGATAAGTTTTTATAAAATTTGAATGAAACTAGTGCCAAAATGTGCATAATTCAATTGACTATTTTGTAATATACATGGTCAAGGTCACGGAAAGGTAAAAAAAAATCCTTTTGCTATATTGTAGTAAATTTTATCTGATTTATATCAAACTAGTGCCAAAAATATGCATATTTCGATTGTCTTTCTTGTAACATACATGTTCAAGGTCACGAAAAGGTAAAAAAACTCCCCTTTGCGATGTCGTGGTCAATTTGTATGCAAACTGCATGAAAGTTGTGCCAAAATGTGCACAATTCAATTGCCTGTCTTGTGATATACAACATTATATATATAAACGAAGATATGCACTCTACCAAGTGCCTGTACTATTTTATTGCATTAGATCCTTGTAGTAAAGCAGGATAGGCATGCCATTTTTAGGTAGGCCTATACAATCCAATAAGGTTTACAGTAAGTAGGCAACACAACTCCCAGATGAGGGGGAACCATGTGTTTAGAATTTTAGGGTAGGATTGAATGCAATGCATGCACTTACCAGGAAAGGGAGAAGTACGTAGATTTCGTCATAATCTATATATCAAGTCATCGCTCATTATACAATTTAGAAAAGAAAAAAAAATCTTTTAACACAAATGAATGCTCAGAGAACAATTGGGGTGCTCTAGCCTGGCGCCAGGTTCTGACCTAGCTAATCTGAATTCCTGTGCCACTCAGTGACACCTAATAAGATACATATTGAATTAAGTTAGGATGATCTATCCTTACATGATCTTCCATAATCTATCCCATAAATATTTATTACTGTAACTTGAATTATGGCCAAGCCATATAATTTAAGGCAACTGCTGCTGTTATTGTGGTAGTTCCATGTACTTGAAAAACATTGAAGACAGATAAGCAGATAAACATAGTCTGAATTCTTTCATGCATTATTACAAAATACTGTACTGTCTCATTAAAACAAGATTCTTTGCCTTGCCCTACATTAACCACTTCTCTAGATTACATGAATATGTACTAACCTTAACCTAACGTAGGATCCAGGATTCTTACTTCGCAGAATAGAGATGCCCCCTTAATGTGACTTATATTGTTATAGGTAGAATAATATAAGGATATATCCTAACTTGATATAAAGTGTTGTAGATAAAAGGAAATTATGGAGGTATATCCTAACCTAACCTATCCCGTAACACAAATTCCTATTCAAAACATAATTCAACCAGTTATAAAAACTTTAAATCACTACGTTTGGTAATATCAAAACTTCACAAGTCTACAGCATTAAGTTTTTCGATATAAATACTTATACAGCTTGGCTCGTTAGAACTTTGCCTAATGCATAACTAACAAAGATTCTCAAAGATAACACTCGGTAACTTTATAATAGTTTGATATCTTGTCAAAACTGGATTTGCTTATAAGAAATGGTAGATTTCAAAAGACAAGAATTCAATGACTTGCATATAGTGCCACAGGAATGGGAAAACAAGAAGTGTTATGGCAAATTTTTTGCTGCGTTGGAAATCATTGGGGGAATAATAGCACTTAAGCTATTGCCTTGTGGGTTTAGGACCTTTCAGTCTTTCTCTGGTATACTGTATCTGCTAACTGACCTTTTGAGCCGAATGCAACATCCAAATGGTTTATGCTAGGTCTACAGGTCTCAGAAATTTTGATATAACAGCAATTTTTTTTTAGAATCTGATGTGTATATAGAAAATGCTTGTGGGGAAAACATATAGTTATAGGTTCTTTTTATTTACTCACTGGCTGCCACATCTGTAACAAGCGCTTTAGGAGAATACAATGTATTTATAATGGTGCTTAGGTAGCCTAAATATGATTTGCATAAGCTCTATTTAAGGTTTACTAAGTTATATAGCATCAATAATTAAGATATGGTGAAGTTACAGTTGGTGAAGACTCCAATCATTGAGGACAACCCCCGGCACATTAGGTTAGGTTAGGTAGGTGTGGTTTAGAAGTGATGCACCCCAGCCTTTTTCTCCATTTTCCCAATACATAAGGTTGGATAGATTTGCCATTGAATAATGGTAACATGGTTGAGCATTGACAGAAGACAGATATTGTAGGTCTGTGTTGAATAATCTTGAAGACATGACTCCCATAAAAGTGTTGGGTAGGTTAGTCCATGGTTAAAGTGCTGTGTTCCTGGTAAGTAAAAAGAAAAAGAAAAAAAAAACGTTGAATAAGCTTGTCAATGAATAAATCAAGACTAGGATAGTGAGTCAGAGAAAATTAGATTTTTTTTTCGATACTAGTCAGTTTGTCAGAGAAAATGTGGTAATTTATTTTCGAAACTAGGTTAGAGAGTCAGAGAAAATATAATTTTTTTTCGAGACTACGTTAGTGAGTCAGAAATGTGATAATTTTTTCCATAGTTCAAAATATTTTGTTGAATCTGAGTAGTATAAGCTGGTTCATTGACTGATGGTTAAGCAAAAAAATCCACTTAATCTAATTGATTGGATAGCTAGAGTTAGTTTATGGAGGATCCATGCAATATACATTGAAAATTTAGTACGGCATTTCAATTACAAGAATGCCAAATTTTGCTTGATATATTTAGAAGGACGCAGGGGTAATTTCCTTTCTGGTTTTAGGAGAGTGAAAACTACGTCATTTGATAATTTGCTAAGCACTGTACTCTTGTATGCTAAACAATATTTCAGACTATAAACTATTATTATGCCAGTAAATACTATTTGTGTGTTTGAGTATTTTCTGTCGTGCAATGTAGAATATTTTATTCAGGAAATTATGGTTTAAGTAACCCTTGAATGAAATTGCAAGAATTAACTGAAAGATTGAGAGATCCTGTTAGTCAGTGGATTACCAGAGGCTGGCTGGTCATTCGATTATTGTAGTGAAGTATTTCTGAGTTAGGATTCTAAAGGTAATACTTATTTTTTTACACTTGACAAGAGTTCCTTTCATTTGTAATATTTGCAGTATGAAATGTCATGGACATTATGATGCCAGATAATTACCAATCATTCATTCATTCATTCTTAGTTTGTCATTATTTCCCACTGTTATATACAATATACTAGAATAATCTATATTCTTTATAATTCATAATGCAAAATATCTTGCTAAAAGTATACTTTTGACATTGAAGAGGACAGTAAAACATTTGAATAAGACTGATGTTTGTAAAATTTACAGCTTTTATTCATTTTTCAGAGTTGAATTATCAAGAAATTCCTAATGACATCAAGATGAATATCACCAGGGAATAATCAGGAATTTACCACAGAAGAAAATTAGTTTCCAAGAATGAAAAAAAAAATTTAATCAAATTCACGTTTCAAAAGGAGCACCGAATAGCCCAACTGAAGTGGCCAGTCTCTCATCAAACTGCAAATGTCTTGAAATGCTCAATTAAGCCAGATTTGGAGGGATTGTCTGTTAAGATGGTCACGCAATTAACATGCCATAGGTTCAATAGTAATCACTAACAAAAGTTAAAAATCTAGCAAATCTACAATAAATAACCATTACAGATTTTTACAGTAATATTACCAGATTATTTCAATTTTATCAAAATATCTTTATATTGGAAGCTGTGAATTTAATTATTAAATATATCAACTCAGTCTAGTAGCAAGTATTTGAATTTTATCAGTCTTAATTTCTGGACTCCGTGAATTTAATTATTAAATCTATTAACTTTTAATTAGTTTAGTAGCAAGTATTTTATTCACACTCATATAGCTGTTAAATGAAATTGTCAATTTCTCACTGACCTCTTAACATACATCTAAATCGTATAATTTTTATAATTGTGTAAACTACTGTAAACAAGTTATCTATATGTGTGACTGAAGGGAAATTGACCTTAATAATCTTTTTAGCAATTGATTCAAATTAATTTTATAACCTGGATATTGATGTACATTAACCTTTTCACTGCCATTGGTGAATTCAACGAAACGTCTGATATTACAAAATCTTTCAAGACTAAAACCTTTCTTGCTTGTTGATAGTGACTGAAAAACTTTCACAAAGACCTTTCTATTGGATGCCAATTTTCTATAATTTGGGTGATTTTAAATTTTGGCTAGGTCACCAATGGTACTGAATTTGTTAATTGCATGTGAATATAACCTACAACAAACTATTTTAACTATGAATATCATTTCATCTTTGTCTATGTATAGTATTTCATCTGTCTTTTACACATGTCGAATCTAGGCATATGTTAGTTCTATGTTTTCTTAAAATGTATAAGGAGATTTGCTCAAAATAGTAGCTATTGGGGAAAAAAAATCTAGCTATAATTAACCACATTTTGCCTGTGCTATTTCTTTTCTTGGACAGGGGTTAGGATAGCTTATATGCTAGTAATCAACACAAGGATTGGTGCTATAGATATACTAGAGCAGTAAAGAAATTAACTGATGTTTCAAAATAACCATCATATTTCCTTTCCTCTTGCAATAATAGCAGAGATTCTTCTTAACTGAAACTTTCATATAAAGCCCCAGTTCTAGAATTAGTTTTCATATATTTCATCTGCTCTTTCGAGACCGTCATCTAATTATTAGCCACTGTTACTGAATTGTCTTTCATAGAAAGTCAACTCTAGTTCTATGTTTCTTAAAGGGTAAAAGCTGATTTAAGATGGTACCCATTGCACAAAACAGTCTGGGTCTCTTAACTTGCTACATTGTGCAAATGCTGTTCAGTCACTTTTTTTTCTTGGTGGAAGGGGGGGGGGGGGGGTTTCCGGAGGATGAATAGCTTATCCTATTCTATCAGTCAACATGTATAAGTATTTGTATTGTTAATGTTCTTGAGATTTTTCATTTTGATGTTTATCATTTGTAGTTTGTTTATTTCCTTGTTTCCTTTCCTCATTGGGCTATTTTTCCTTGCTGGAGTCCTTGGACTAAGAGCATCTTGCTTTTCCAACTAGGGTTATAGCTTAGCCTGTAATAATAATGATAATAATAATATAGATACTTTGAAATGCTTATTACTGATTTTGACTTATACTTTTCAAAATAATGTTCATAGTTCCATCCCTCAAACAATGATAACAGATTATCTTCTTTAACAGAAAATTCCATGTAAATCCCCATTGCTTGAATTATTTATTTTTCATATTCAATTGAACAAAACGAAAACCATGTATGATCTGTAAAATACTAGCTTTTTATTTATTGATATGGATTATATATTTTCCAAGCAACTAATCCATATATCTTGTATAGCTAGAATTAAGGAAAGTCATGAATAGAATAATTTTGAATATTTGTGAAGGGAATCACTGTTTTAATGTCTTAAAAATGTAGCTAAGTGTTAGAATGGAGATATAGTTTCTCTCTCTCTCTCTCTCTCTCTCTCTCTCTCTCTCTCTCTCTCTCTCTCTCTCTCTCTCTCTCTCTCTCATGCAGAAATCAAGGTTATATCCACTATAAGGAAATATGTATAGTTATTTCAAAATAAGTTGAGATTGTTTGTGAACTTTTTCCCTAGATATTTGTGAGTTTTATCTTAAAGCTTCATATGTAATATGTATTAGTAATTTTAGCTTTATGAATAATTTCTAAAGATATCAATATTTCAATTGTTTTTGTCACATAACATAATTGCTTGTTTGCAGTAGTGAATCCGTGGTTTTTTTTTTTTTTTTTTTTTTTTTTTTTTTTTTTTCAATTCAATGAACGGGCATCTTTGTTTCGAACCATTAGAATGGTAAAAGTTTTTATTGAATGAAAAAAAAAAATTATTGAAAGGATAAAATCTTTTCTGCACTGGTTTTAAGTTTTGCATATATTTTATACAAAAGATGCAATTAACTGCCTCCTACTCTCGTCTAGAATATAGCCTACATAGTTAATAGAAGTTATAGCTTGGAGCATTTTACAAATTGAATTTATATCAAAAGGATTTATGAAAGGGAATAGTAAGTATTTTTTCCATGATAGACTAATGAGAAGGAAACCATTAGTGCAGTAGTTTTAAACCAACTTTATGGAATGATTTTCTTAGTGGGTTTTCTAAGAAATGTTTTAATGTAGAACTTGAAGATCATTAATGGGAGGCTTAAAGCAGTTAGGTTAGTGAAAAATATATCAATATTTTGTGAAGCGTATGCTCAGACAATCTGGTTCCTGATACGTAGGATAAACTTATAGGGATATACGAGAAAAAACAATCAGGTCGTTCAATTACGGGGACAAAGGTTAGGTCAAAGAAAGAAATATTATGGGTTACTAAAAACAATTTGGTAAATGTCTGCTAGATTCTCAAAGGTTAGCATTTTTAAAATAACATTTACAGAGTAATGTTTTGTGGTTTAAATTACCTGTTGTGATAGAAATGTAGATTGTGTTTTAAAACAATTTGATGAATGCCAGCTAGATTCTTTTCAACCGGGCATTTTGAAGTATTTCAAAGGTTAGCTTTTTTTAAATAACATTTACAGAGTAGAATGTTTTGTGGTTGAAATGGCCAGTTGTGATAGAAATGTAGATTGTATCTTATAAACCTGTCAAAATTGGTTTTATAGATAAAATTGCATTGTAAATCTAATAGAAATAATTTCATATAAAAGGATGTTAATTGGAAAGGGTAATAAGGGATTTTTTTTTCTCATTAAGCAAAGCAAATATGAAAGGCTTAAAACCAGTCGTTTTTTATATACAATAAAGTATTGTGTTTTATTTGCTATTTTATTAGAAGCAAATATCAATAATGAAACTTGAGACGAAAGATGCTCGTATAAATTATAAATGTATTGTATTTAAAATTATTACTTAGACTATTTTGTTTTAAATAATATGTGCTTCTTAATGTCAATTGCATAAGAACAATGTATGGCCGAAAATACAAACAAAAGAAAGGGTCCTGAATGATAATGTTTGACAAATAGTGATGTACCATTGCTAATAACTACATGTATTGAATAAGTAAAGGTAGATTGCCCAACATTTTAACTCAGTAATATGGCATTACTTTATACTTGGGTCCTATTCTAGGTTCATTATAGTCAGAGCTGGAGAAGGTCTGTTCATAATATTGTGTACAAGATTTGTGAATAGATAATTAGAATAAACTAGTTCATCCATAACGAAAATTAAGTCCAAAGTTGAACATTCCTTTGGTTTAGCAAAGGGGTGGACAGTTATTTCTTAATATATCCCATGTTAATGACAAAACCCAAGAGTTTTCTCTTCAAAATTGATATAGATATTTAAAACTAATCTATTATTTCAATTTTGAAAAGGAGAAAATCTTAGTCTTTATCATTAATTATGGGGAATATCAAGAAATTTCTGCTCACTTCTTGCTAAACCCCAAGAATGCTCAACTTACGTCTCATCAACGTATGAATGAATTAATTTAATCTAATTAGCTATTCACATATCTTGTTCTCGATATCATGCATAAACCTTTTCCAGCTCTATTATGAATCTAGAATACGACTCGAGTATTTAGTGATGTCATATTACTCTGACGTCAAAATATTGTGCCATCTACCTTTACTTATGCAATGTATGTATTACTTATCAGTGAAATATCGCTTACATCATAAATTATCCTTCGGGAACTTTACTTTGTATCTTCAAGTATTTTCGTCTGTCAATTATTCTTGTGCAAAGACCTTAAGTAACGCCTATTATTTACAACAAAATAATTATTATTGTAGTAATTTTAATAATTTATGCCGTATGTAATAGACCTTTTATGTAATTATGTTTCTTAGTATACAGTGAAGATATTGAAGTTCACTAAAATGTTAATATATATTTACTATATTCAAACATTGTAACATAAGAATTAGGAAATAAAATGCATAAGAAGGTATTACACTTTTTAATTTAGTTTCCCATGGTACATAAAAAGAAAACAAATAGAAAACGTAAAGAAAACAATTGAATCGAAAAAGTAACGAATCTAAGTATTCTTCCTATATTAAGCCCCATATGACAGAGTGTTCTCCTTAAACGCCCCCCTACCCCTTCAAGTACCAGCAAATGCCTTATTCCCCACGTTAAAAGGGACAAAAGGCTCATGAAATAGTCCTTTATCCCAACTAGCCACTTGTTCCTTGGGACTATTATTGATCCTCCATATACAGAGTTTGTTCACCACCCACTGGGGAGATGAGAGCAACAACAGTGTTTCATGAATACAAAGTCAAGATGGCTGAACTGTCTCGGTATTTCATTTTGGGTTAATGTTCACTTCTTAATCCAGCTGTCTGTAAAGTAGGTTTTATCCCGACTAAAGTCATGATAATAATGGCCTTATTTCCATTAGTTGATATTCCTCAAAAGCCTCTTATTCAATCACAGATATTGAATTAAAATCTTAGGTACAGAAGCGTACCTAAATATGTACTTAAACCTTCTAATTAACACAATATGTTTGAAGAAAAACTTAGAAATTCGTTTAAAACTTTTATTGTAGAAGATTAAATGTCAAACAAGGGTTAGGTTTCAGTATAATCAGTTTAGTTATTTAATAAATACACTATAAAATCAGTGACATAAACATGTATTAAATTCATGAAACCTCTTTTTCTGAAAGCTTTAAACACCATAGATTCAAAGAAAACCCAACGTTTGTCATCATTAAACTCAACAGTTCGACCAAGTGAGACTCAAGGTGAGTCACCCCTCATCTACCATAGTTTACTGAATGACAACAATCCGTTTTCAGTGATATTGACCAGTGCCCGTTTTCTTTATTTGAAAACTTGAAGGTGCATTTGAAACTCGGCAATTGAGGTTACATATTTCATGACTGTGTAAGTAAGCAGGGCTTTATCTAATAGATATATAAAATTATTAATAAAAATAAAAGAAATGGAAAGCCCACCAAGGCCATCCCCTGTCCCACCTAGTAACGAGAAACTTAATGCACAATTTTCTTTTGAGGAAGCAATGTTACTAGGCCCTTGCATGCTTTCCTTTTCTTTCTTTTTTTTCTGTTTTATTAATAATCTTACAACAATAATATCAGGATTGTAATCCAAAGAGTTCAGGAATAGTTTGCAGACCTCCTG
Source organism: Palaemon carinicauda (assembly GCF_036898095.1). NCBI lineage: Eukaryota > Metazoa > Arthropoda > Malacostraca > Decapoda > Palaemonidae > Palaemon > Palaemon carinicauda. The sequence goes on from NC_090746.1 coordinate 97,535,171, forward strand.
AAGTTAAATGGTAAAACATTTATGTAATTTTTTACATTACAAGAAGACAGATTCCAGTGATTGTAGAATTACGTTAATTCTTTAATGCTACATGGAATTATACACTTAGAAAAAAAATAATTTTAGAATGTAAAACTAACACAAAATCTAAAAGCATAACAGAGTCATTTTCAAGCCTTTGAGCAATCTCAGAAAGATCCATTACTACAGACACCTGAAGCTTTCTCAAAAGCAGACAAGATTCACAAATGCCAAAGTTGCCTCCCTCCCTGTCTCGTGCCATTTCAATGCAGATGATTGAGTCGGGTAAAAGAGGAGAGCCGTGCAAGACTACTGCCCTGACCATCCTTGCTACTCCCCCCAGCAGACAGTCAGATCGGACCGAAGTACGCATTCATCTTACACGTGGACACCTGAATCACTTTAGCTGTGTAATAATGTTCTCAAATGCAAACCCTGGGAAAAGAGATTTTAACCTGAAACATTTTACTTTAAAGCTAAACTAAAACAATGATAGACTTTGTATAACCATGACTAAATACCTTTTGAAAATGGCTTTCTGTTTACTTGCAGATAGACAGTGCAATGATAAATAGGATTTTAATTTGATATATACCTACAGTTTGAGGTTGATCATTTTAAATCAAAGTTGATGTAAATCCTAATGACAAACTTAGGACTATATACAATACCCCTCAAAATATACAATAATCCTAGAAATTTGACTGTCTTGTACATCTATCAAATCAAATCAAGTTAACCTCAATAGGTACTATCCTCAGCTTATTTTTTCTATAATATACTATCAAGCTTATAATCCCCAATTTTAGTAGACTATTCTCAACATTCAATCCTTAAACTACTATTATCACCTTATAACTATTCATAATATCCTCATGTTACAATCTTTTACTAAACCATCCCCTGCTTTAATCCATCACTCTACCATCACGAGAATATATCCTCAGCTTATAATCAAAAGAGGTGAAACTTTATTACGAATTTCACGCAAGTCCTTTGTAACTAAATATGTAACTACGAGTTACGGTCAAAACGATGAAGATATTTCTACGAATTTAGATAATTTAATGATTTTTTTAAAGTTATTAAAGTGAGCTCAGATATGAAAGCCAGACAGACAAGTGGTGATAAAGTTTGCGGAGTGCAATATTCGCTGCTGAAAATCGGCACAAAAATAATACATTAAATAATAGATCATATTTTAGTAATGCTCATAACTACCTTTCAATGTCAGGCAGTTGAAATTATTACCAACGAAGGAAAATGTATCTTTAGAGTATTAAGTAATTATTTATCTATAATACCAAACATTTCGCCAAGATAATGACGAATTCATTAAGTTTTTTAATTCAAAATCTAAAAAAAACTAGAAGTGTTTTCGTAATATATAAACACAGGACCAGGAAATATAACTTATGTACAAGTTGATTAATTCTAAAAGATATATACGAATAAAGAGCGAAGCATGAAACTTAAAATAAAATTTCTGAAGAAAAAGACAAATTATAATCTATCATTTACTTCTTGCTGACTTACATAAATGTAAAAAATCCCATAATTAATACCTCGAGGCTCTAAAATCGATAAAATGATTACTCTTTAAAGATTTTTTTTATATAAATATCGATGAAAAAAATTTTTGATTAAAAAATATACGTTCTCTTAAATATATATATATATATATTATATATATATATATATATATATATATATATATATATATATATATATATATATATATATATATATATATATATATATGATTTAGGGATATTTAAAGCTTAACTATTCAGATCATAATATGCGCTATCTAAAAAAATGTAAATTTTATACGTGCTGCTTACTATAGCCGAGTTTTCGATATTCTTGGGATTTTCTTTTTTTTTTCTTTTTAAGAAACTCGAATTTGAAGCTTGCCAATGGGCTGTCTGACTGATTTTTGTACTTACTAAATAGATAAAGGATATTTTTCATCTTTTTACATTGTTAAATCAAATTTCTTCAGAAGTTACTTTACATAAATTACAATGAAAACCCCACCCTAATTATACATAAAAAAAAACCTGTAATCCTAATTCCTACCTACATCTAAGTTAAAATAAGCTGTAACTGAATTTTTTTCAGTCTGATTTCTTTAAGGATACACTGACAGCAAACTGACACCCCTTGTCCACCTTGGGACATGATCTATTGAAGGGAATTAGGCAAAAGAACGACCTAACTTCTCCATAAGAATCTCACACCAATCATTCTTCAACATTAGCACAACAATCTCTTATTCCTTGCAGTGGAATTCTTAACAATTTCATAGCACTAAGTTCTAATGTTCAATATTTCTATACTCTCATCATAATTAAATCAAACTCTGATATCAAGGATAAGAATAAACTGTTCTCATAATTTTGCTTTACTGATGTGTGATGAATAATAATCTTGGAGATTAGAAGAGACTTAAAGAAGAATGAAGCTTTTTACTAATAAAAAAAAATACACCATCTGACGGGGTATCTTGTTATCAAAATTTTCAGAAGGGAAACTGGATTGAATCTAGGAATATAGCCTAGCACTTGGGCATGTAGAGCCATTCAACATCAGGGACCAATCGTGGGAAACCCTAGAGTTGCCCTTTGAAGTTAAATTTATGAGAAATTGGAAAGCACGGTGGAATAATTAAGGCAGAAAAGGGCGAGGTAATGTTGAAGACAAGAAGGGAGGAGGAGGTAAAGTTGAAGGCAGCAAAGGGTGAGGTATACTTGAAGGCAAGAAATGAGGAGGTAAAGTTGAAGGCAGGAAAGGAGGAGATAAAGTTGAAGGTTATAAAGTTAGTGCAGCTAGGGGTTTGAGGGAACGCATCAAGGACCCTTATGTAATGCCTACAGAGAAGTGATTGCACTATTCTCTGGAGAGAGAGAGAGAGAGAGAGAGAGAGAGAGAGAGAGAGAGAGAGAGAGAGAGAGAGAGAGAGAGAGAGAGAGAGAGAGAGAGAGAGAGAGAGAGATGATTTCCTACAAAGTCAGTAGTGGGTACTTTGTATTGGCAAGATTAAAACTTTAAAATTCAATTGACCTCACAAGACATTACTTTAAATGTCATTCTTTTAATGTAACAATTTGTAAACTTCTAATTTCATTACTTTCATTAGAGATCCATAAGAATTTTCCTTCTCTTTTCCAAAAGATATTCCTTACAAATGATAAGTAACGTTTTTGTTATTGCTTTGATAACTATCCATGTTCTGGGTGTGAAGTATTTCAATCATTACAATGTTAATAAAAGTTCCCGTTAGTTTCTAATAGGATAGATTGATAACAGTTGGATAATTATTTAAAAGAAAAACTGACTAAAAGGCCAGACAATCTAACAATTGAACAGGAGCTAAAATGGCAGCACAAAAATATTAGTTACGAATCTGCCCAAAATCTAATGTATAATCTAATAATCTTAAAATCTCTATACTGTACATTGGCAAGATATAGAGCCATAAAGATAGTTAAGGTGTTATGAAATATCTATATTTAGGATTAAACTTGCTTTTAAATAAGATATTCCAGTTATTGTGAGCTTTGCAGGTGTATAAAACATAATACGTCTCTTACAATGCTATGACCCTCTCTCTCTCTCTCAAGGAAGAATACTGTTTAAAGACAGGGCTATTTCTGCACATCAGTATAGTAATCTAAGAATCTTAAAATCTCTATACAATGGCAAGGTGTCTAACTATAAACATAGTTAGGGGATTATGAATTATCTATATTTATGACATTAACGAGCTTTTGAATGAAATATTCCAATTATTGTTTACATTGGAGGTGTAAAATAGATTAAAAGTAATTTTCTAAAGAAAGGATATTGTATAAAGAAAGAATGTTGTATAAAGAAAGGATATTGTATAAAGATAGGATATTGTATAAAGAAAGGATATTGTATAAAGAAAGGATATTGTATAAAGAAAGGATATTGTATAAAGAAAGGATATTTCAGCACATCAGTATTGCATTAACCTAAAAGGCTACCTATGAATAACTGCATCTTTAAAACTTTCAATAGGCAGTTTATGAGCATATGCTATGTAATTTTATGGAAATGGAACTGACATACTTTGCCTAATGTAACGAAATAAAAAGAATCTTTGCCCTAAATTTTTGTCAACGATTTATAAACCTATTCTTCATACCAAATCAGTTTTCACACACACATACACACACACATCTGGACAGCTTTTACATAAACGATAACATATTCAAGAACTTATTACACAATTATTCTAGAAATGATTAAAGTGTTATTTATCCCTTCTTTATGTCATAGGCACAAACGACCCGAGCCAAGAAGCAAAATGGAATTTATGAACCGAGCTGTGCACCTTTTCAGAGAGCCCAGCTATCTCGCCATAATAAATAGTTCTGAAATTAAAGACTTCAAAATGACCCTCTTACCAAATTCCTGGAAACAATTACGTTACGTATACTTATCATTAATCTCTAACATTTTAATTATACTTTAATTTGAATTTTTATGAAATTTGGAAATGAAAGTTACCACTGATTACACATTAACTTCAAAAAGAACATAAACATATCTGGAGCACATTGAATCACAATCCTTTTACATTAGATACTTTCCACTACTCACATTACACAGTTCATAACAAATTAACATGTTTTTGTCATTACCACAAGTGCATATAACTTTGCTATAAATAAAAAAAAAAATACCAAAACCTGTAAGTTTGACATTATAACCTCCTACAATGTAAGTTTCTTAAATATTTTGAAATTATTTGAATAAGATTATTTATACAAAATTATAAATTCTGATAACCAAAACAACTTTAAGAATTTGAGGCTTTTGATAAAGTTAATAATGGTATAACACAGCAATAATTTTCATGACTTTAGGTGTCAGTGTAAAACCTACTCTGACAAGACAGCTAGATAAACAAGCAGACTAAAATCCAATATGTTTACCAATACAGGCAGTTGGCCTTTGACAAGTACAATATATTCAAATAAACACACTGAGCTACAACTCTCAAAACAGCAGTAAAAGAATGAACAAATTCTGTACATGGGGAATAGAATAATAGTCTTAAAGAACAAGTGATTACTCTAGTTAAGATCAGGATCTACCTCATGAACCATTCATCCCTTTTCATGGTGAGGAATAAAATGGCAAGTGCTGATGCTCAAAGAGGGGGGCATAGGGAGACTCGTCAGCCATATGAGGCGAGAATCTGTTTTTTTATAACATTTCCAAATTTGGGATAAGGAAGGATCAAGGATGGGGAGTGGGAGATCTGAAATTGGAGACGAGCATCAGGTTAATATAAAAGAGAATTTCTTCATAATTCACCCTTACTGGAAAATTGTGTACATAATCTCCCATTACTTTTAATAATTACCATGTTTTTCTTCAATGTATATTCATGTAGCAGCGAGAGAGAGAGAGAGAGAGAGAGAGAGAGAGAGAGAGAGAGAGAGAGAGAGAGAGAGAGAGAGAGAGAGAGCTATGTTATTCAAGGTATATTCATGTAGCAGAGAGAGAGAGAGAGAGAGAGAGAGAGAGAGAGAGAGAGAGAGAGAGAGAGAGAGAGAGAGAGAGAGAGAGAGAGCCAACTGTTGCAAAGAAATAAAAAAGGTCAGAGGGACGAAATTTGACTAATATTTACGAAATTTTCACATTAAAGATAAGAAATAGAAGATACCATACTATTCTTTATCTTTAACATATAAATCTAAAGAAGTTCATTTAGTTTGTTTTCATCTTTAGAAAACATAGAACTGTAAAATAGGGAAACAAGAAAACATTATCTTTAATAAAGAGAAAAACAAAACTTAATTGTTGTTCTTAGCAAAATATATAAGAAGTTTACTTAATATTGAGCTTTGAATATTTTCTTATTTAAAAAAAAAGGGATAACTAAATCTTTCGCCAGTTTTATGATTATTTGGCAGATGGTAGAAGGAAGAAAATCATAAGGTGCTACATGTGACAACATACCTTGAATTCCATTGATACAGAAGTTCTCTTTTAAATATCCCAAAAAAACATATAAGCAGCCCGTAAGCGAATGGAACTGTAATTACTTTAATTTACTTTAAAAGAGGGAATTCTATAATGAGAGAAAGGTTCAGTTAATCTACGTTAAACAAATAAGATTGATATTATGCAAGAATAATTGATCAGAAAATACGTTAAATTTAGATAGCTTGAGCTAATTAGGTAGTCCTAAAGTAGTGGCAGTTTCGAGTGATCTGTTTATCCTCATTGAGCAGCCTGAAATTTGGTTTACAGGTTGGGGTAATGACAATATGACATACTCAAATGATTAGAAATAGGTATAAATCTTAAACCAACCAATTACAAAAAAAATGACCAATTAGATCTTAATTCACAGACCAATGCCAGGGAATTCTGGAGCCTGAAGATTGGCAAGGAAACTGGAACCGAAATTAAAAAAAAAAAGAAAAAAAATGCAGAAGAAATGGGCGATAAAAAACTCTTGAAAGCAAGAGTGATTGAAAAAACTTGAAGCAAGAAATTGCTTGAATAGAAACGAGAAAAAAGGAGTAACATGAAATAGGTCTTTAGACCAAGGCTTGTAGCGGGTAACTCCATATAGAACGATTTTTTTTTTTCTAAATAATTCTATAGGCAATATACTGCTCCAAAAAAATCATAGATCAAGAAATGTCCCAGAATACTTTATCATCCAACGGGTGCCCAAACAACTTCAATGAAGTGTTCAAAATAACGCCAAAGAAGAAATGTGTCCAGAATAGCTTCAAAGACCAAAAAGTATCATGAATAATTGAATAGACTAGGGAATAAGGCCCGGATAACTCCATAAACAATGTTGTATCCTTAATAAACCAGTGTATGCTACAAAAAATTCTGCAAATGAGGATCTACTAAAAACTGATAAATCAGATGAATTTTCCAGATATCTCATTGAACCTAGAAACACCTCGAATAACTCAATGGGTAAAGGATTGCCAGATTACTAAATAGATTAATGACCTTAAAACAAACATGTGGAACTTGGATTTCCTCACAATCCATGGCTGAGGAGTTCCTCAAATGTCTCCTTAGACTAAGGAGTGTGATTAAAGTTTTTAAGCAAATAGGAACTAAGGAGTGTTATCACAAAATCTTAGCATATCAAGGCATTACCCAATAACCAGTATTTGCCAAGAGAACATTCATAAAGCAAGGGAACTTTGGATTTTTTTTTTTTTTTTTTTTTTTTAATAAAAGTGTCCAAACATTTCCAGAGTACTATATAAAGCTCCATTCAGACCTAAGGAATGTTATCAGAAAATTTTAGCAAATAAAGGCACTACCCAATAACCAGTATTTGCCAAGAGAAAATTCATAAAAACAAAAGGAACTCTGTGTAAGACTTTTTCTAAAAGAAAGTGCCAAAAATCATGATTACCAAAACATAAATTGAAAATAAGGAGTGTTACCAGAATATCCTGGCAAATCAAGGCATTACCAAATAACCAGTATTTGCCAAGAGAAAATTCATTAAACAAAAGGAACTCTGTAAAACTCTTTAATCAATAGAATGTCCCAGAATCCAAAATATTAAAGAGAGATCTTTAAAATCCGAAGTGACCGAAACATACACATCTTTAAAACAGATTTGAAAAAAATCTGTAAACAAGGATTGCTCAAAAACCTCTATAGATCAAGGCATGGTCAAAGTAACTCCACAGACTAAAAGAACAGCCGCACATGATATCAGATTTTACTTTGGGAGACACTTGATATCAAGCCATATCTACCCATCACAAAGAGTCAGCAAAATTTAAAATCTCAAACTAGACTGGCCCTTTCAAATCTGTCAGCTAGAGTGGTATAAATATCCTAAGTCAGGAATAATCTTGAAACTTAGAAATGCCTTGTAAAAACTGGCAAAACTGAGTATGAAGGAAAATAATTTGAATTGCTATGGAAAGATCATATCTGTTCACATCATTTTCTTAAAAACGTTTACAATAAAGAAGAAAAGCATAGATATATTGGTGTCCTAAGGGTGAATATCCAAAGAAACCAACATGAGAAATTATTACAATTAGTAGGAACTAGTTATTTGTTAGGATTGATCTTATCAAACCATTTAATTCTCCAGTTATCTAGAAATACCCTAATTTAGTATTTGATTTCAATACTTTCCTCCAGTAACCATTGAAGCTAAATTATTTCAATTAATCCTAAAAGAGGAAACAAACCCGAATCATTTATAGTAACATAAATCTAAAGGAAATTAAACTATCAATTCATTACATCTCCAAATGATATCCATAATTCCCATATTTAAAAAAAGAAAGAAAAAAAAAAAACTAGAGAAACCGATCATGAACTGAAACAGATTTTGAGAAATGTTATCTTTATTAGTAAAATAAATTTTTGAATATACTTACCCGATAATCATGTAGCTGTCAACTCCGTTGCCCGACAGAATTCTACGGGAGGGATACGCCAGCTATCACAATACTAGAAGGGGGTGTACTCACCAGCGCCACCTGTGGCCAGGTACTACAGTACTTCTTGTTGACACCTCCTCAATTTTTCCTCGGTCCACTGGTTCTCTATGGGGAGGAAGGGAGGGTCAATTAAATCATGATTATCGGGTAAGTATATTCAAAAATTTATTTTACTAATAAAAATAACATTTTTCAATATTAAACTTACCCGATAATCATGTAGCTGATTCACACCCAGGGGGGTGGGTGAAAACCAGTGTACAAGATTAAAGGATAGCTAAGTATCCCGTATTTCATATAACAGTTATCTCAAAATAACAATGAAATAATAAGTACCTGGTAAGGAAGTCGACTTGAACCGTTACTCTGCCTCTTTTTTAAGTTCGTCTTCCTTACTGAGCGCAGCGTTCCTCTTAGGAGGCTGAATCAACTCAAAGGTGCTAAAGTATATAGGGCTGCAACCCCTACTAAAGGACCTCTACACAACCTCTAACCCAGGCGCTTCTCAAGAATGAATTGACCACCCGCCAAATCAAAAGGATGCGGAAGGCTTCTTAGCCTACCGTAACAACCATAAAAACAACAATAAAAGCATTCAAGAGAAAGGTTAAAAAAGGTTATGGGATTAAGGGAATGTAGTGGCTGAGCCCTCACCTACTACTGCACTCGCTGCTACGAATGGTCCCAGGGTGTAGCAGTTCTCGTAAAGAGACTGGACATCTTTAAGATAAAATGATGCAAACACTGACTTGCTCCTCCAATAGGTTGCATCCATTATGCTCTGCAGAGAACGGTTTTTATTAAAGGCCATCGAAGTAGCTACGGCTCTCACTTCGTGGGTCCTTACCTTCAGCAAAGCAAGGTCTTCCTCCTTTAAGTGAGAATGGGCTTCTCTAATCAGAAGCCTTATATAATACGAAACCCCGTTTTTGGACATGGGCCTCGAAGGTTTCTTGATGGCACACCATAAGGCTTCTGACTGTCCTCGAATAGGTTTTGACCTATTAAGATAATATTTCAGAGCTCTGACAGGGCAAAGAACTCTTTCTAGCTCGTTACCTACCATGTTGGAGAGGCTAGGTATTTCAAACGATCTAGGCCAAGGACGTGAAGGAAGTTCATTCTTAGCTAAGAATCCGAGCTGTAAAGAACATGTTGCAGATTCGGATGTGAACCCAATGTTCTTGCTGAAGGCATGAACCTCACTGACTCTTTTAGCTGTCGCAAGGCAGACGAGAAAAAGAGTCTTGAGGGTAAGGTCCTTGAAGGAAGCTGACTGGAGAGGTTCGAACCTAGGTGACATAAGGAACCTTAAGACTACGTCTAGGTTCCAGCCTGGAGTGGGTAGACGACGCTCTTTAGAAGTCTCAAAAGACTTAAGGATGTCTTGAAGGTCCTTGTTGGAAGAAAGGTCCAAACCTCTGTGGCGGAGAACTGAAGCCAACATACTCCTGTACCCTTTAATCGTAGGAGCTGAAAGGGATCTCTCATTCCTAAGATGTAATAGGAAGTCAGCTATTTGGGTCACAGAGGTATTGGTAGAGGAAACTGCATTGGCTCTACACCAGCTCCGGAAGACTTCCCACTTGGATTGGTAGACTCTACGAGTGGATACCCTCCTTGCTCTGGCAATCGCACTGGCTGCCTCCTTCGAAAAGCCTCTAGCTCTAGCGAATCTTTCGACAGTCTGAAGGCAGTCAGCCGAAGAGCGTGGAGGTTTGGGTGCAACCTGTCTACGTGAGGTTGACGTAGAAGGTCCACTCTTAGAGGGAGAGTCCTGGGGACGTCGACCAGCCATTGTAGTACCTCTGTGAACCATTCTCTTGCAGGCCAAAGGGGAGCAACCAGCGTCAGCCGTGTCCCTTCGTGCGAGATGAACTTCTGAAGGACTTTGTTTATGATCTTGAACGGTGGAAATGCGTAAAGGTCGAGATGGGACCAGTTCAGCAGAAAAGCATCCACATGAACTGCTGCTGGGTCTGGAACTGGGGAACAGTACAAAGGAAGTCTCTTGGTCATGGAGGTGGCAAACAGATCGATGGTCGGCTGACCCCACAAGGTCCAAAGTCTGTTGCACACGCTCTTGTGGAGGGTCCATTCCGTGGGGATGACCTGATCCCTTCTGCTTAGGCGATCTGCTGAGACGTTCATGTTGCCCTGAATGAACCTCGTAACTAGGGTGAGGTTTAGACTTCTTGACCAAATGAGGAGGTCCCTTGCGATCTCGTATAGGCTCCTCGAATGGGTCCCTCCTTGCTTGGAGATGTAAGCCAAGGCTGTGGTGTTGTCGGAGTTCACCTCCACCACCTTGCCTAGCAGGAGGGACTTGAAGCTCAATAGGGCTAAATGAACTGCTAGTAGCTCCTTGCAGTTGATGTGGAGCGTTTCCTGTTCCTCGTTCCACGTTCCCGAGCCCTCCTGTCCGTTCAAGGTCGCGCCCCAGCCCGAGTCCGATGCATCCGAGAAGAGATGAAGATTGGGGGTCTGAATCGCCAACGATAGGCCCTCCCTGAGAAGGAGATTGGTCTTCCACCACAAGAGAGTGGTCTTCATCTCTTTGGTGACTGGGATAGAGACTGCTTCGAGAGTCAAACCCTTGTCCCAATGAGCTGCAAGATGGAATTGAAGAGGGCGGAGGTGGAGTCTCCCTAGCTCGACGAACAGGGCCAACGATGAAAGGGTCCCTGTGAGACTCATCCACTGTCTCACCGAGCAACTGCTCCTCTTCAGCATGCTCAGGATGCAATCTAGGGCTTGGCTTATCCTTGGGGCCGATGGAAAAGCCCGAAAATCCTGACTCCGAATCTCCATTCCCAGGTACACAATGGATTGGGAGGGAATGAGCTGAGACTTTTCTAGATTGACTAACAGACCCAGTTCTTTGATCAAGTCCAAAGTCCAGTTGAGACTCTCCAGACAGCGACGACTCGTGGAGGCTCTCAACAGCCAGTCGTCTAAATAAAGGGAGGCTCTGATGTCCGATAAGTGGAGGAATTTTGCTATATTCCTCATCAGATGCGTAAACACCATAGGAGCTGTGCTTAGGCCAAAACACAGGGCTTGGAATTGGTAGACAACCTTTCCAAAAACGAATCTCAGGAAAGGTTGGGAGTCTGGATGAATAGGAACGTGAAAGTAAGCATCTTTCAGGTCCAACGAGACCATCCAGTCCTCCTGCCTGACCGCTGCTAGGACCGACTTCGTCGTCTCCATCGTGAACGTCTGCTTGGTGACATAAGCATTGAGCGCGCTGACGTCCAGCACCGGTCTCCAACCTCCTGTCTTCTTGGCCACCAGAAAGAGACGGTTGTAGAAGCCCGGGGATTGATGGTCCCGGACTATAACCACTGCCTTCTTCTGTAAAAGGAGCGACACCTCCTGGTGCAACGCTAGCCTCTTGTCCTTTTCTTTGTAGTTGGGAGAGAGGTTGATGGGAGATGTGGTCAGAGGGGGTTTGCGGCAGAATGGGATCCTGTAACCCTCCCTCAGCCAACTGACAGACTGGGCGTCTGCACCTCTCTTTTCCCAGGCTTGCCAGAAGATCTTGAGTCTGGCTCCTACTGCTGTCTGGAGATGAGGAGAGTCAGTTTTTGCCTTTAGAAGTCTTGGAACCTTTCCTAGACTTGCTCCTGGAAGAGTCTGGACGGGAGCTTCCTCGGCTGGGGGCTCTACCACGAAAGGGCGGAATAAACCTCGTAGCAGGAGTATCAGCCACTGGGGTGCGATAAGTCCTGGGGACTGAGGAAGCAACCTTAGTCTTACGAGCTGATGAGGCCACAAGATCATGGGTGTCCTTTTGTATCAGGGCCGCAGACAAGTCCTTAACAAGCTCTTCGGGAAACAGGAACTAAGAGAGCGGAGCGAAAAGGAGTTGAGACCTTTGACAAGGTGTGATGCTGGAGGAAAGGAAGGTACAAAGCTGCTCCCTTTTCTTAAGCACTCCTGACACAAACATCGAAGCAAGCTCGCCAGATCCATCCCTAATAGCCTTATCCATGCAGGACATTAAGAGCATGGCTGAGTCCTTGTCCGCAGGGGAGGTCTTCTTGCTAAGGGCCCCCAGGCACCAGTCTAGGAAATTGAACATCTCAAAGGCTCTAAATACACCCTTTAGGAAGTGATCAAGATCTGAGAAGGTCCAGCAAACCTTAGAGCGCCTCATTGCTGTTCTACGAGGAGAGTCTACCAAACTTGAGAAGTCAGCCTGGGCAGAGGCAGGTACTCCCAAGCCTGGTTCCTCTCCTGTGGCATACCAAACGCCCGCTTTAGAAGTGAGCTTAGTCGGAGGAAACATAAAGGAAGTCTTTCCTAGTTGATGCTTAGACTGCAACCACTCCCCTAAAATCCTTAACGCTCTCTTAGAGGACCTTGCAAAGACGAGCTTAGTATACGTTGACTTGGCTGGCTGCATGCCCAGCGAAAACTCAGATGGCGGAGAGCGGGGGGTAGCAGAGACAAAATGGTCTGGGTATACCTCTCTGAAAAGAGCCAAGACCTTACGAAAGTCAATAGGAGGCGGAGAAGACTTGGATTCATCCACGTCTGATGAGGGGTCCAGGTGTGCAGCCTCATCATCAGAAACCTCATCACCAGAGTGTAGCGAAGTGAGAGGTAAGGTATGCTGAACAGCAGAATCTGCATGAGCTGGAGCAAAAACGCTTGTGGTTTCCTCCTCAAGTCTCTGTTGAGGGAACACCTGAGGCTCAGGCTGCAAAGGCTGGTCAAAAGAAGTAGCAGAAGGTAGGCGCATGGGTGGAGGAGGCTGACTCCTGGCATGAGTGTCTTGCCTCAAGGGTTGCGCTTGCTGTAAGGTGAGCGGATGCGCAGTAGCAAGTTCCTGAGGAACGAGTTGAGGTTCCTGAGGTGTGAGCTGCGAGAGTTGGGGTAGAGGCTGCGCAGAACGCATAACTTGTCTCGCGAGTTGAGGTTCCTGAGGCGCAAGGCTAAGGTGTTGAGGCTCTCGCCTTGAGGAGGGTTGAGGTCGCTGCAGCGAGAGCTGAGGTGTCTGCCTCATGGATGGGAGAGGTTGTACCTCAAGAGAGTGTTGCCTCACTGGTGGAACCGCAAGTGGAAGCGGAGGAAGTAAGGTATAAGCTTCCTGTTCCCATTGCTGAGGTTGCCTTAAGGAAGGCGGAGGTAGCTGCACACCACTGGAAACTGGTAACTCAGTACGTGGTTAGGTATCCTGAGGAGCCTCAACATCGTACGCCTGGCAGGCAGGACTGCGGTTAGGCGGAGCGATCGCAGGAGGAGGTGTAACCTTCTCAGCCTGACACTCACGCATCAAGACCGCAAGTTGTGACTGCATGGACTGCAGTAGAGTCAACTTGGGGTCGGCAGACACTAAGGTCTGCTGAGGTAAAGCCTTAACAGAAGAGATCTGTTGCGGCAGCACCTTACTCCTCTTAGGAGGAGTGCCTTCAACTGATGACTGCGGCGAGTCAGAGCTGATCCAATGACTGCAGCCAGGTTGTAGAGCTCTTGAGGTCTGGACTCTGCGTTTGAGAGGTCTTGAGACCTGAGTCCAACGTTTCCTCCCTGACAATTCTTCAGCAGACGAGTAAAAGACGGGCTCAATCGTCTGCGGGTGGGAGTGACGGTCTCTGGAAGACACGCCCGCAACCACCGAGGATACTTCTGTGCGCCGATCAAGGCCTGCCGAACCCTTTTGCCCTTCGACATTGCTTCTCCCCTGGGCTTGGGAGCTTGCAAGAGGTCCCGGACTGGGAGGACGACTGGCACGCACAGAAGTACCCTCACGCACCACACTGACACTGACACTAGCACTTGACACTGCACTGACACTAGCACTCGTCACAGCACTGGCACTATTACCACCCACTGCACTCTTGACCTTAAGTTCCTTGACTTCGGCCATAAGAGACTTATGATCACTAACCACCGACTCCACTTTGTCACCTAAAGCCTGAATGGCACGCAAAACAACAGACATATCAGGTTGAGGGCAAATAGTAGGTTCGGGGGTAGCCACTACAGGGGGAGGAAAAGGTAGGGGATCATGAGGTGAGGAAAAAAGTGAAGAGCGAGAAGAACTTCTCCTAACTCTCTCTCTCTCTCTAACTTGGTTGAATACTTAAGAAATCGGACAAAATCAAGTTCCGAAAGTCCGGCGCATTCCTCACATCGATCTTCCAACTGACAGGGTCTTTCCCTACAGTCAGAACAAGCGGTGTGAGGATCTACCGAGGCCTTCGGAATACGCCTATTACAAGACCTACATCGTCTATGGGGTGGGGCTTGTGAAATGTCAGACATCTTGAATCAAAGAGTTAGCCAAGTGGGGATTCCAAATCAAGCAAAAAGATCGTTAACCATTAATCAGAACTAAATAATAGCTATCTAAGCTAATATAGAAGTTTTCCAGTAAAGCGACAGCCGAAATCTGAGAGAAATACTTCACCAAAAGCCGTGAAAATACTCCAAGATCATAAGCGTATCCCAGAACGTCTTGCCGGAAGCACGACAGAGGAAAAATTGAGGAGGTGTCAACAAGAAGTACTGTAGTACCTGGCCACAGGTGGCGCTGGTGAGTACACCCCCTTCTAGTATTGTGATAGCTGGCGTATCCCTCCCGTAGAATTCTGTCGGGCAACGGAGTTGACAGCTACATGATTATCGGGTAAGTTTAATATTGAAAAAGTCAAAATTATCATATTTCATAACTTAATTAGTGATTAATTTTCTAGCTAGATAGTTTTAGAGTTTTGTAAAAAGCCTTAACTCTAAAAACACAACCATTTCCAACTCATCAAATCATCAGCAATTGACCAATGATGAGGTTTCAACTTTTAGTAAGATCCATGAAAAGAGACTTCAGAAGACTTTTGTTAATGTATCAGACTACAGAGAGAATAACTTGGGGACAGAACCTTCTCATATAATCAGTAATTAACAACACAAACTTTATAGCTTGTAAAGTGTACCACCATATGCTCAAACCAGTCAATTATCCTAAGGGAAGAATTATGATCTAACAAAATAATACAAACCATGTGGAATTCTCCAGATTATTCAACATCATGAGCAGGCTCCAGATCAAACAGAGCAGGAAAAGTGGAACTAAATCACTTCTGTTGAAACTTGGTTATCCACCAAAATGAATAACAGTTATCATAAGCATTTCATCAAGCTGCCTATGATGTGTTCTGATTAAAGGCAAAATTTAATAACCAACAAATATTCACAGAGTAGGAAAGCATAATGGAAAGTAAGGATAAAAACAAAACCATAATATTTCATAAGCTAAAACACAGGTTAAAAACCCCTGAATTGTTAAGTAGCTTTCCAATCTATCAGCCTTGATCTAATGTCCACAGGTGCCACCAAGTGCACTCTATCAAAGAAATACAATGTAGAATGGAAATCACTGTATAAAAACGATCACCCAGTAGGACCTGACCTGATTGAAAAACTAGTAATCTGTTGAGCTTTGAGTAAAGCTATGATTAAATATCTTGACTTTTCGCAATATACCGTTTTAAAAACATACGTTGTACCATATAACCGTATTAATATTTGCTATGTCATTTCCGTAAAGAAAATAACCTAAAGATACCACAATGCTTGCTTGTAAAAAACTTAGTCATATATTAGCACCAAAAATTTTAACTGATATGTTTTCTGATTTATAATAGAACTATGATCATGTGTTTTTGTCACTTCAAATACTATATAGAAATCAAAGCTATTAATTACCCAGTAAAAATTCAGGAAACATAAACACGTTATCCCACATGTGACAAAAAGAATGGAAAACATTTTAAGCAGTGTAGTCAAATATGGTCGATTCAACTTAGAATCGATTGGCACACAACTCAGAATTATTTAACCCTTTTCTATAGTCCTGATAGAACAAGACATAAGCAACCAACGTATATATCCTATAAATACGAAACAAATTATCATAGCTAAAATTATGAATTGATGACAATATATTAGCGAGAGTGAGATTTTATATTGAGGCTTCTGGTAAATTTAGTATGACACAAGATAGCAAATGACTGAGATGGATAGCAAAGTTATTAAATTGGCGATTCATTGATATTTCAAGTTGCCAATAAAATGAAAACTATATGGCACAGATAATACATTTCAAGACTTATGGAAAAAATAGGTTTTTCAATTGAATATTAAGAGCTAACTGTGGCAGAATAATTAAGCAATATCAAGAACTTAGAGAGCCTCACTGTTTAACAGATCTACAGTAATATTGATTAATTAATTAATTAATCAATATTAAGATACTTAAGAGCCTCACTGTTTAACAGATCTACAGTAAATTTTTGAAAATTACTAATCCATCCCCACACCTACAACCATGGCATTTATTTTAGGTCTTCTTAAAGTCGCAGATCCTGAATTGAACTTGCACAGAGGAGCAGAAGTTTCCTTGTGACTTATGGACATCATATTATGTACTGTCTATCGTTTGTTAATCTTAAGCATAAGACCAACTTTATCCTGAAAAATAAGGAATTATGAATAAAACCTTTTACAATTCAGGACAAATAAAACGCTTTGGTGGGCAAACTCAAACATGATAAATTACCATATAAAAACTTCTATTAGATGAAATTATAATTTTTTTTTTTCATAGCTATTCCTTAATGAAAATCAATAGAAACAAGTACACGTGTTCAATGGATTAAGTTTATAAAACTATTTTATCCTGCGATCTAAATAACTAATTTATATTTTATATAGACAAAACAGATTTAAATCCTTAGTTTGCTAAAATTAGCGTTTTTATATGGAAACTAACTTTCACAAATGCAAATCAGGCTAAAACTTGGTATGTACAAAATTATCTAGAAATTATAAAGAACGTCTCAAGTAATTGAAGGAGTAATATTCAGAATACTAAACTCTAGTTTTGAGTATATATGAAGGGTAATATTAAACTTACAAAAAGTCAACGTTATTCCGTTTTGCTATGAATTCCAAGGCAATATTACAATGAATAATTTTCCAACATGTATAATGCTACAGGTTTAAGAAATAAAGATTTCTATGGTCCTAAGGACGAGTGTCTAAAGTATACGGCTCATGAAAGTATATCTAATCTTACCTTAGCTACTGCATCTCTGATAAGACTTTTTTGAGAATTTAATATTTGAGATATATTTGTATATCTAAAATGACCCGATGGTACAAAGACATAAAATTGATAAGGTATAGTAATGAGAAAATATATGACCATTTCATCAAAAAGTAAGTTGAGAAAAACCTAATTTTCAAGAGAATTTCTACCATAATGGACTTTTACAGATACTATATGTTCAAAACTATAATGTACGCTGTACATAAGCTGTCTTCCAAATATATTTATTTTATACTATGTAACCTAAATTAATTACAATTTTTTTTAGTACAAAAAGGTTAAAGAAAACTCAAACTTATCTTTAAACTGATGTCAGTTGAATCTTGCAGCCTCCTTCCCCGTTAACAGCGTCGATAAAGATATGAATAATTCAATCTTGTGACATCAGCGTTCTGTTGCTTCCATCTCCTTCCCATATTAAGAGGGAAATCGGATTGCCCACTAGAAAGTTTGATATTTACTGGCTTTGGCCTCTGGATTTCAATTGTGTAGGTAAATAAACGCATCTGAAAGAAAAGTGAAATATCTATACTCCAAATGATCTCATGTTAAAGCTAAGCTATGGTTGATTTAATACATAGAGTCACTTTTTAAGATTATCCTTTAGACATATTCAACTTCATACTTTAGAAATAAATATAACAGACACTTTTGAGCTTTAAACTAGATAATGCTGTGTTTTTCAACAAAAACATCAAAAGGGAGAACAGTGCTAATAACCAGAATTCGAGCAAAATAAAATAAAACAAGAATATGACAATGTTCAACTTGGATACTTATCCGAAACTATTTTAGCAGCCATGTGTAATTTGAGATTAGTGCTTTCATAGTATATTCATGTTTTTTAAACAATGGCTTATGATTATTATTCTTGATAATGTTAACAGTATTGTCATTGCATTGGTAATATTTCATGTGAAGCATTGAGATGGAAATATGTTTAAAATATCACAATTACATAGGGGAGTAGATAATTGAATATTATTGTATTTTTCTGGAAGTCTCTCGAGTGCAAGCATAAAAGATCGAGGACATTAAAATCTTTTCAAATACTTTAGGTATCTAGAAAGATTTCAATGAATTAATTATTTTAGTACGTATAATCAAAGTCAGTGAGGTTGTTTTATCTGAAGGATAGTAGTAAGCGAATTATAAGTCCATTGGTCATCTTAGCAACTCTCAAATCGCGCCTAGTTCTTGCTATTTATGTGTTGTCAACTAATCAATCCCTGGCATAGCCCAAAATGTGAGTTGGCACACATTAGATATAATCTTTTATGTCTACTTAGAAAGGTAATTTTTCTCCATTCACATATTCCAATAAGTACACAATAAATACAGTATTAGTATGATTTATTGATAAAGGTCATATGGGACATTGCTCGGATCAGTGGTTGTTACAAGACTAGACCTAAAAAATGTAGTTATCAGACTGGGCTGAGAAACATGGTTACTGGCCTTGGCAAAAAAAAACCATAGTTAAAAGACCGGGCCGAGAGACGGTGGGTGCGAGACCGGGCCGAGAGACGGTGGGTGCGAGACCGGGCCGAGAGACGGTGGGTGCGAGACCGGGCCGAGAGACGGTGGGTGCGAGACCGGGCCGAGAGACGGTGGGTGCGAGACCGGGCCGAGAGACGGTGGGTGCGAGACCGGGCCGAGAGACGGTGGGTGCGAGACCGGGCCGAGAGACGGTGGGTGCGAGACCGGGCCGAGAGACGGTGGGTGCGAGACCGGGCCGAGAGACGGTGGGTGCGAGACCGGGCCGAGAGACGGTGGGTGCGAGACCGGGCCGAGAGACGGTGGGTGCGAGACCGGGCCGAGAGACGGTGGGTGCGAGACCGGGCCGAGAGACGGTGGGTGCGAGACCGGGCCGAGAGACGGTGGGTGCGAGACCGGGCCGAGAGACGGTGGGTGCGAGACCGGGCCGAGAGACGGTGGTTGCGAGACCGGGCCGAGAAACGGTGGTTGCGAGAAACGGTGGGTGCGAGACCGGGACAAGAAACGGTGGGTGCGAGACCGGGCCGAGAAACGGTGGGTGCGAGACCGGGCCGAGAAACGTAGGGTGCGAGACCGGGCCGAGAAACGGTGGGTGCGAGACCGGGCCGAGAAACGGTGGGCGCGAGACCGGGCCGAGAAACGGTGGGCGCGAGACCGGGCCGAGAAACGGTGGGCGCGAGACCGGCCCGAGAAACGGTGGGCGCGAGACCGGCCCGAGAAACGGTGGGCGCGAGACCGGCCTGAAAAACGGTGGGCGCGGGACCGGGCCGAGAAACGGTGGGCGCGAGACCGGGCCGAGAAACGGTGGGTGCGAGACCGGGCCGAGAAACGGTGGTTGCGAGACCGGGCCGAGAAACGGTGGGTGCGAGACCGGGCCGAGAAACGGTGGTTGCGAGACCGGTTGAGAAACGGTGGTTGCGAGACCGGGCCGAGAAACGGTGGTTGCGAGAAACGGTAGGTGCGAGACCGGGCCGAGAAACGGTGGGTGCGAGACCGGGCCGAGAAACGGTGGTTGCGAGACCGGGACGAGAAACGGTGGGTGCGAGACCGGGCCGAGAGACGGTGGGTGCGAGACCGGGCCGAGAGACGGTGGTTGCGAGACCGGGCCGAGAAACGGTGGTTGCGAGAAACGGTGGGTGCGAGACCGGGACAAGAAACGGTGGGTGCGAGACCGGGCCGAGAAACGGTGGGTGCGAGACCGGGCCGAGAAACGGTGGGTGCGAGACCGGGCCGAGAAACGGTGGGTGCGAGACCGGGCCGAGAAACGGTGGGCGCGAGACCGGGCCGAGAAACGCTGGGCGCGAGACCGGGCCGAGAAACGGTGGGCGCGAGACCGGCCCGAGAAACGGTGGGCGCGAGACCGGCCCGAGAAACGGTGGGCGCGAGACCGGGCCGAAAAACGGTGGGCGCGAGACCGGGCCGAGAAACGGTGGGCGCGAGACCGGGCCGAGAAACGGTGGGTGCGAGACCGGGCCGAGAAACGGTGGGTGCGAGACCGGGCCGAGAAACGGTGGGTGCGAGACCGGGCCGAGAAACGGTGGTTGCGAGACCGGTTGAGAAACGGTGGTTGCGAGACCGGGCCGAGAAACGGTGGTTGCGAGAAACGGTAGGTGCGAGACCGGGCCGAGAAACGGTGGGTGCGAGACCGGGCCGAGAAACGGTGGTTGCGAGACCAGGACGAGAAACGGTGGTTGCGAGACCGGGCCGAGAAACGGTGGTTGGGAGACCGGGCCGAGAAACGGTGGTTGCAAGACCGGGCCGAGAAACGGTGGTTGCGAGACCGGGCCGAGAAACGGTGGTTGCGAGACCGGGCCGAGAAACGGTGGTTACGAGACTGGGCCTAAAAACGATGGTTACAAGACTGGGCCGAGAAACAGTGGTTACAAAGCTTGGCCGAAAAACGGTGGTTATGAAGCTTGGCTGAGAAACACTTGTTATGAAGCTTGGCCAAGAAACTGTAGTCATGAAGCATGGTCAAGAAACGGTGGTTATGAAGCTTGGCCAAGAAACGGTGATTATGAAACTTGGTCAAGAAACGGTGTTTATGAAGCTTGGTCAGGAAACGGTGGTTATGAAGCTTGCGAGACCGGGCCGAGAAACGGTGGGTGCGAGACCGGGCCGAGAAACGGTGGTTGCGAGACCGGGCTGAGAAACGGTGGTTGCGAGACCGGGCCGAGAAACGGTGGTTGCGAGAAACGGTAGGTGCGAGACCGGGCCGAGAAACGGTGGGTGCGAGACCGGGCCGAGAAACGGTGGTTGCGAGACCGGGACGAGAAACGGTGGTTGCGAGACCGGGCCGAGAAACGGTGGATGCGAGACCGGGCCGAGAAACGGTGGTTGGGAGACCGGGCCGAGAAACGGTGGTTGCGAGACCGGGCCGAGAAACGGTGGTTGCGAGACCGGGCCGAGAAACGGTGGTTGCGAGACCGGGCCGAGAAACGGTGGTTGCGAGACCGGGCCGAGAAACGGTGGTTGCGAGACCGGGCCGAGAAACGGTGGTTGCGAGACCGGGCCGAGAAACGGTGGTTATGAGACTGGGCCTAGAAACGATGGTTACAAGACTGGGCCGAGAAACAGTGGTTACAAAGCTTGGCCGAAAAACGGTGGTTATGAAGCTTGGCTGAGAAACACTTGTTATGAAGCTTAGCCAAGAAACTGTAGTCATGAAGCATGGTCAAGAAACGGTGGTTATGAAGCTTGGCCAAGAAACGGTGATTATGAAACTTGGTCAAGAAACGGTGTTTATGAAGCTTGGTCAGGAAACGGTGGTTATGAAGCTTGGTCAAGAAATGGTGGTTATGAAGCTTGGTCAAGAAACGGTGGTTATGAAGCTTGGTCAAGAAACGGTGGTTATAAAACTTGAATGAGAAATGGTAGTTACAAGACTGTGCAGAGAAATGATGGTTAGGAGGCTTGGCCAAGAAACAGTGGTTACAAGACAGGGGCAAGAAATGGTGGTTGGGAGACTCAGACAAGGAACGGTGGTTATCAGACTGGGCAAAAAATGGTGGTTCTGAGACTGGGGCAAGAAGCGGTGGTTACAGAGACTGCGACGAGAAACGGTGATACAAGACTGGACCGAGAAGTGGTGGTTACGAGACTGGGCTAAGAAGCGGTGGTTATGAGACTGGTCTGAGATGTGGTGTCTGAGATTGGGCCAAGAAATGGTGGTTACTAGACTGGGCTAAGAAGCGTTTGTTATGAGACTGGTCTGAGAAGTGGTGTCTGAGATTGGGCCAAGAAATGGTGGTTATGAGACTGGGCCGAGAAACATCGGTTACAAAACCTGACCTGGAAACGGTGGTTACGAAACTGGGCTAAGAAGCGGTGGTCATGAGACTAGGCCAAGAAGCAGTGGTCACGAGACTGGCCAGAGAAATGGTGGTTATGGGACTGGCTGAGAAACGGTGGTTGTGAGACTAGCCCAAGAAGCAATGGCTAAGAGAATGGACCAAGTAACACTGGTTATGAGACTGGGCCGAGAAACACTGGTTACGAGACTGGGCCGAGAAACACTGCTTACGAGACTGAGTCCAGAAACACTGCTTACGAGACTGGGACGAGAAGTGGTGGTTACGAGAATGGGCTGAGAAGCGTTGGTTACAAGACTGGGGTGAGAGATGGTGTATATTAGACTGGGCCGAGATATAGTGTATATTAGACTGGGCCGAGAAACAGTGGTAATGAAACTGGATGAGAAGTGGTGATTATGAGACTGGGACGAGAAATAATGTATAGGAAACTTGATTGAAGCTATAGTTACGTGACTAGGCCAAGGAACGGTGGTTACGAGTGCAGACTAAGAAGCAGGAGTTAGGAAACTGGAGCGAGAAGAGATGGCTATGAGACAGGTCTGAGAAACAGTGGTTACGAGACTGTATCAAGAAATGGTGGTTACGATACTGGGGCCAGACATGTTATTTATGAGACTTTGCCGAGCAGCGGTGTTTACGAGACTGAGCCTAGAAGCAATGGTTAGGAGACTGGGACAAGGAACGGTGGTCACGAGAATAGGCTGAGAAACAATGGTTAAGAGGCTGGGATGGAAGAGATGGTAATGAGACAGGGCTGAGAAACGGTGGTTACGAGACTGAGCCGAGAAGTAGCGTTTTCGAGACTGGGCCAAGAAGCAGTGGTTACAAGACTGGGCTGAGAAACAGTGGTTACGCAACTTGGCAAAGAAACTGTGGTTACAATATTGCCCCGAGAAATGGTGGTTACAAAACTGAGCCAAAAAATAAATTTTAGGAGACTGGGGTAAGAATCAGTGCTTAAGAGACTGCGCCGAGAAAAGGTTATTACAGGATTGGGTTGAGAAACGGTTGTTACAAGACTGGGCCAAGATACAGTGGTTAGGAGACTAAGGCAGAAAACGTTGGTTAGGAGACTGGTGTAAGAAGTGATTGTTACAAGACTGGTGCAAGAAATGATTGTTACAAGACTGGTGCAAGAAGCGATGGTTGAAAGACTCGGCTTAGAAGTGGTGGTTACGAGACTGAGCTGAGAAACGGTGGTTACAAGACTGAGCCGAGAAACGGTGGTTACGAGACTGAGCCGAGAAACGGTGGTTACGAGACTGATCAGAGAAACGGTGGTTAACGAGACTGAGCCAAGAGACGGTGGTTATGAGACTGAGCCCAGAAACGGTGGTTACGAGACTGATCAGAGAAACGGTGGTTAACGAGACTGAGCCAAGAGACGGTGGTTATGAGACTGAGCCGAGAAACGGTGGTTACGAGACTGATCAGAGAAACGGTGGTTACGAGACTGAGCCGAGAAACGGTGGTTACGAAACTGAGCCAAGAAACGGTGGTTACGAGACTGATCAGAGAAACGGTGGTTAACGAGACTGAGCCAAGAGACGGTGGTTATGAGACTGAGCCGAGTAACGGTGGTTACGAGACTGAGCCGAGAAACGGTGGTTACGAGACTGATCAGAGAAACGGTGGTTACGAGACTGAGCCAAGAGACGGTGGTTATGAGACTGAGCCGAGAAACGGTGGTTACGAGACTGATCAGAGAAACGGTGGTTACGAGACTGAGCCGAGAAACGGTGGTTAACGAGACTGAGCCAAGAGACGGTGGTTATGAGACTGAGCCGAGAAAGGGTGGTTACGAGACTGATCAGAGAAACGGTGGTTAACGAGACTGAGCCAAGAGACGGTGGTTATGAGACTGAGCCGAGAAACGGTGGTTACGAGACTGATCAGAGAAACGGTGGTTACGAGACTGAGCCGAGAAACGGTGGTTACGAGACTGATCAGAGAAACGGTGGTTACGAGACTGAGCCAAGAGACGGTGGTTACGAGACTGATCAGAGAAACGGTGGTTAACGAGACTGAGCCAATAGACGGTGGTTATGAGATTGAGCCGAGAAACGGTGGTTACGAGACTGATCAGAGAAACGGTGGTTACGAGACTGAGCCAAGAGACGGTGGTTACGAGACTGAGCCGAGAAACGGTGGTTACGAGACTGATCAGAGAAACGGTGGTTACGAGACTGAGCCGAGAAACGGTGGTTAACAAGACTGAGCCAAGAGACGGTGGTTATGAGACTGAGCCGAGAAACGGTTGTTACGAGACTGATCAGAGAAACGGTGGTTACGAGACTGAGCCGAGAAACGGTGGTTACGAGACTGAGCCGAGAAACGGTGGTTACGAGACTGATCAGAGAAACGGTGGTTAACGAGACTGAGCCAAGAGACGGTGGTTATGAGACTGAGCCGAGAAACGGTGGTTACGAGACTGATCAGAGAAACGGTGGTTACGAGACTGAGCCAAGAGACGGTGGTTACGAGACTGAGCCAAGAAATGGTGGTTACGAGACTGATCAAAGAAACGGTGGTTAACGAGACTGAGCCAAGAGACGGTGGTTACGAGACTGATCAGAGAAACGGTGGTTACGAGACTGATCAGAGAAACGGTGGTTACGAGACTGATCAGAGAAACGGTGGTTACGAGACTGATCAGAGAAACGGTGGTTACGAGATTGAGCCGAGAAATGGTGGTTAACGAGACTGATCAGAGAAACGGTGGTTAACGAGACTGAGCCAAGAGACGGTGGTTATGAGACTGAGCCGAGAAACGGTGGTTACGAGACTGATCAGAGAAACGGTGGTTACGAGACTGAGCCAAGAGACGGTGGTTACGAGACTGAGCCGAGAAACGGTGGTTACGAGACTGATCAGAGAAACGGTGGTTACGAGACTGAGCCGAGAAACGGTGGTTAACGAGACTGAGCCAAGAGACGGTGGTTATGAGACTGAGTCGAGAAACGGTTGTTACGAGACTGATCAGAGAAAAGGTGGTTACGAGACTGAGCCGAGAAACGGTGGTTACGAGACTGAGCCGAGAAACGGTGGTTACGAGACTGATCAGAGAAACGGTGGTTAACGAGACTGAGCCAAGAGACGGTGGTTATGAGACTGAGCCGAGAAACGGTGGTTACGAGACTGAGCCGAGAAATGGTGGTTACAAAACTGGGCCGAGAAGTTGTGATTATGAGACTGGGCCTAGAAGTTGTGATTATGGGACAAGGCCGAGAAGTTGTGATTACGAGACTAGGCTGAGAAGTTGTGATTATGAGACTGGGCCAAGAAATGGTGGTTACAAGACTGGACCAAGAAAAGGTGGCTATTATACCGTGTAGAGAAGGTCTGGTTACAAGACTGGACCGAGAAAAAGTTGCTATGAGACTGTCGAGAAGTACTGGTTACAAGACTGGGCCGAGAATCAGTTAATACAAGACTGGGCCGTGAATCAGTTAATACAAGACTGGGCCGAGAATCAGTTAATACAAGACTGGGCCGAGAATCAGTTAATACAAGACTGGGCCAAGAATCGGTGGTTACAAGATTTGGCCGAGAAGCGGTGGTTACGAGATTGAGCTGAGAATTGGTGGTTATGAGACTGGGCCGAGGAGTGTTGGTTACAAGACTGGGCTGAGAAACTGGTTACGAAACTTTGCCAAGAAATGTTGGTTACGAGACTGGGATTAGGAAGGGTGGTTACAAGACTGGGTCAAGAAACAAAATCAAAAGTTACACCAAAAATAAAATATTTACTCCTTTTTTTTTTGCATTAAGTAGAATTTTTTTAAGTACAGCATTATCATGATTGGAGAGTCAAGAATTCTTAAACCAACTTGTTACTAACCTTCACTATATAATGCTAGTATACTTACATTTTCATTGCATATTAAACCAAGCCTTCCTTACTCAAAGGAACTGAGAATTGCATAAGGTAAGTGGGAAGTGTTGGTTGCCCAAAGCTATTAAACCCTTAGCTTCCTATCAAAGTCAGTCTAAGGCTTTTGTTTTATTCATCTTTGCCCAAAGCTGTAGATTAGCATAGGGTGTGGATCACACGAAGCCAGTGTGGAATTAAGAGGAACTTGTGGGTTAGCTTAAGGTATTAAAGGCTAAGGATATGTACTATAAGGTAAAGTAGGATAAGGTAAAGTAGGCTAAGTTAAGGTAGGCTAAGTTAAGGTAGGCTAAGTTAAGGTAGGCTAAGTTAAGGTAAGCTATATAAAATTAAGGTAATGAAGTGTTAGGTAATGTTAGGCTAGGTTAGGCAATGTAAATTTTGGTTAGGTTAGGCAATGTAAATTTAGGTTAGGTAAGGTCATGTAAATTGGGGTTGGGTAAGTTAGTTAGGTAATGCAAATTTGGGTTGGTAAGGTTTGGTTAGAAAAGGTAAGTTGGTGGGAAAGTAAGCTAAGGGTAGATAAAGTATGGGTTAAGAGGTCTAAGGGTAGGTAAGGTCTTAGGGTACGTAAGGCAAGGGTAGGAAAGATAAAGGTAGATAAGGTACAAGAAGGTAAGTAAGGTTATGGTAGGTAAGGTACGAGTAGTTAAGTTAAGGGTCGGTATGATAAGGGTAGGCAAGATGAGGGTAGGTTATGTTAAGGCTTGTGAAGATAAGAGTCGATATGGTAAGGCCTAGGAAAATATGGGTAGGTAAGGTAAGGGTAGGTCAAGTGAGAGAAAGTAAGGTAAGGGCAGGTAGGGTGAGGTTAGTTAAGTTAGGGCTAGGTAAGGTAATGGCAGGTTAAGAGTGATAGTAGGTTAGGTAAGGTAAGGGTAGGGTAGGTTAGGTTAGGTTAGGTTAGGTTAGGTAAGGGTAGGTTAGGTTAGGTAAGGTAAGTGTAGGATAAGGTGATGGTAGGTTAGGTACAGTGGTTAAGTTAAGGGTATCCTATATGAGTTAGGTAAGGTAAGGGCAGAGAAGGTGAGGTTAGGATTGTTCTGTAACTTAGGACAGAGTTCAGGCTAAGAAACTTCCCTGTCACTTTTGTAAATACTGTACATCTTGCTTTGTTGTCGGAGGTGTGGGAATTATGATTGACAACCCATATGAGACATATTTTCTCAGAATTATTATTATTATTATTATTATTATTATTATTACTTGCTAAGCTACAACCCTAGTTGGAAAAGCAGGATGCTACAAGCCCAGGGGCTCCAGCAGGGAAAACAGCTCAGTGAGAAAAGGAAATAAGAAAATAAACTACAGAGAAATAATGAGCAATAGAAAAATATACCAAGCACAGTATCAACATTAAAATAGATCTTCCATTTATAGAGTATAAAAACTTTATACAACCAATAGGGAGAGAAATAAGATAGAATAGTGTGCTCGAGTGTACCCTCAAGCAAGAGAACTGTACCCCAAGACAGGGGAAGATTACTGCACTGAGGCTATGGCACTATCAAGTAAACAAATAAATGTTGAAGATAATTCCTGATGAGGAAATTCACTTACTTGTGGTTCCCTGCTAGTCCGGTGAAGTCTATCTCTAATTCTCACATACAAGAGTTGAGAAACTTAAATAAGAATGGTTTGCAAAGGGTTAACTACTGCACTGTAATTGTTGTGTCCCTTTTCCTCTTGGAAGGGTAGAAGAGACTCTCTAGCTATGGTAAGCAGATCTTCTGGGAAAAGGCTACTTTCTAGGAGAAGGACACTCCAAAATCAAACCATTGTTCTCTAGTCTTAGATAGTGCCATAGCCTCTGTACAATGGTCTTCCACTATCTTGGGTTAGAGTTCTCTTGCTTGAGGGTACACTCATATACACTACTCTATCTAATTTCACTTCCTCTTGTTTTGTTAGGTTTTTATAGTTTATATAGGAGATATTTACTTTAATGCTGTTACTGTTCTTAAAATATTTAATTTTTCCTTGTTTCTTTCCCTCACTGGGCTATTTTCCTTGTTGAAGCCCTTGGGCTCATAGCATCCTGCTTTACCAACTAGGGTTGTAGCTTAGCAAGTAATAATAATAATAATAATAATAATAATAATAATAATAATAATAATAATAATAGAATGTCAAAACTCCATAAAACGCAAGATTAAGGAGAGTTTGTTTTTTCAAACTACCTTTATATATTGCGTTTACATCATTTGGTTCAAGTCTGCTTTATTGTATATATAAATCATATTTTTAGAATTTCCACGATGTGCCACACCCGAATCCATAACCTACTGCTAAGCCTACTTTGAGGGTGAGCCTAATCTAGCATCAAGTTGGTAAGACTCGAAATAAATATACAGAAAGCCTAGACTATAACACTTCTATCGGTCTAGTTTTCCATCAAGAAAACAGACCACTTTAACTGTAACATCATTTGAGTATCAATGAAATTATTACGCATTAAGGAAAAGTCTTACCTTTATAAAAATTGAAAATATCACAATTAAAGTTATACTAGTTCCTTGTTGACATTTGGAAGAAACAAGTGACGGGAGAATGTTATTGTTTTTCCAAACATTCAGATTCACCAATAGCTTACAGTAACACCCACAAAAATGTTCCAACAATATTTGGCCAAATTTAACGTTTTTTCACTTATTCCTCAAAATCTGAAGATGAAATGACCCTTTTAAACATCCATAAACATCCATAAACATTTTCTAAACATATCATTATTCACGCAAATGTTTTGATACCAGGTATATTGAATATATCCATTTCCTATATGTATACTTCATTCCATATACCATGATATATCTAGACAATGAATCCTCACCTATCCCAATATTGTATCTTATATTATGTATCATTTTAGTTTTTCTTCAGTGCATGTGCACTGCATAAATTCATATTCCCAATGCCACAATACTGAATCACTACTGAGTCATATATCTAATATTCCTCTTCCTTATTTGTCAAAGATAAAAATTGGTTACAATAGAAAATGCAATTTAGAAAATAACAAGGCCCCAAAAGGAATATAAATCGTCCAGTAAGATTAAATATATATATCTTTAGAGAACTGAAAAGGAAAATGATAATGAATATTCTAAAAAGATAATTTCATTTCCAATGAAAAGGAGAGAGAGAGAGAGAGAGAGAGAGAGAGAGAGAGAGAGAGAGAGAGAGAGAGAGAGAGAGAGAGAGAGAGACTAGATATATATATATATATATATATATATATATATATATATATTTACGAAACTAAAAGGG
>NC_090746.1:97568982-97586482 GCF_036898095.1 Palaemon carinicauda
TAATTACTGAGATAAATAAGGATGTGAGGTCTCAGTGTGGATTTACAAGAAAGGATAAAGTTGAGAAAAAACAGAGGTACTCTCAAACTAGCACCAGCTTCAACCAAGGTGAGAGAAAGTAGACTGAGAATAACAGGATTTTTTTGTAGCAAAAAGGAGAGAAAATAGATAGATGAAGAAAGAGAAACAGATATTTTACCATAAACATATATGCTTCGAAACGCAAAACTTGAAAATATTTCACAAAAAAAAAAAATAAATAAAAAAAAAAAAATAAAAAAAAGTTGCAGTGATTCCCTTGGAATATGCAACACTTTCGCATGTCAAGCAATGCTTTGTCTTGCGAAATCTGAAATGCCTCTAGTAAAACGGCGAGTTTATGGCTGGGTATTTGGCCCCGCGCGCCTTCTCTAACATTTTATATTCGGAGTTTGGACTCTTTTTAAAGCTGAGACGAGCTTGGATATCTGGGGCATGACATGGGTTCAGCTCTTGACGCTGGAGGAATTAAGGAAATGTTTTTTTTGTAGCTGTGAATATATAAGCTAGAAAGATGGCATGCAGTATCACACAAGTATACGCACATTGAAGGACACACACGAACACACACACAAGGTACACACAAATATAGGCTTATATATATATTTATATATATATATATATATATATATGTATATATATATATATATATGAAGATATATATATTGGAAGATATAATATATGAAGATATATATATATATATATATATATGAAGATATATATATATATATATATACACTGTATATATATATATATATATATATATATACACACATTATATCTAAGGACCTTATCCGGCAGTGGACTACAGACGGTTGCATTTGTTGTTATTAAATCTCTCTCTCTCTCTCTCTCTCTCTCTCTCTCTCTATAATATATATAATATATATGAAGATATATATATGAAGATATATATATATATATATATACACTGTATATATATATATATATATACACACACATTATCTCTAAGGACCTTATCCGCAGTGGACTACAGATGGTTGCATTTGTTGTTATTAAATCTATATATATATATATTATATATATATACATATATATATATATATATATACATACATACATACATACTGCATACATACATACACATGAATAAGTATAATAATATACAACTCAGAAGATAAACAGCAAAAGCGTAACGAGTCTCCCATTCCTTACTCCTCTATAAACACAGCCGCGTCCCTTAAACCACGAAATTAACTTCCGAGCGAAATCGTGGATCGGGCTGAGCCAATACATGGAATTGGTTGAAATCGAAACAGGAAATTCCGGAAATTGGGTCCTGCGACTGTTACGGATCCATTCTGTACTTTGGAGGAATTTATTGAATGTATTTTAGGATCTACTGAACGTTCTTTGGTTTAACGGAAACAAATAGTTTCAGGATATTCACAATTTTAGTGGGAAATGTGTTCTGATTTTCCATCATTTATTGTTTCGCTATTCTGGTTGGGAAAACTTTACATTAATGAATTGGCCAATGGCGACAATAAATTGCTCTAACTAGTGGATAAGGAATATATATATATATATATATATACATATATATATATATATATATGTATATATACACACACACTCACACACACATATATATATATATATATATACATATATATATAAATATATATATATATATGTACATATGTATATATATATATATATATTTTATATATAGATATGTATATATATATATATATATATATGTATGTTATATATATATGTAGATATGTATATATATATATATATATATGTGTGTGTGTAATGTATATATATATATATATATATACATATATATATATATATATACATATGTATATATATATATATATATATATGTATATATATATATATATATATACACATACATATTCCAAAATTTAATAATTTCCAGCTCTTTACATAAGTTGATTCCTGCAAGTTTCATTACCCTAAGATTAAAATTGTGGCCAGGAAGGTGTTCACAAACTAACACACAAAAAACACACACACAAGGGTAAAACATAACCTCCTTCCAACTTCGCTGGCGGAGGGTAATTACCGCCTCTTCCCGCAGGCACAGCTAATGCATGAGCGGTACAGTACGCTGGAAAAGTCTTACCGGCTAATGGAATCCCCGAGCGGCCGACGAGGGATCCGGATATGATTTTTCGTTTTGCATCTCACGTTGGAGTAATGTATTTTGCTCTTTTAAGCTATTATGTGAGTCTTATTATCTTCACTGTTAAACATTTGCATTGAAAAAAACTGTAAATATCTGGCAACATTTATTCAAGGATTTTTACCGTTTTAAAAACGGATATATTACCGTAGAATAGTGATATTACGGTCACAAACCTGTACAAGATAATAACAAAGTAAGGCAAAATTACGGTCGCCTGTATTTTACTGAAATACGGTTGAGAACAGTATATTTCTACGAAGACTTTCCGATTTAAATTATAGTTTTTTCTAACAGTCTTGGACATTTGCAACAAATAATATTATACGATTTATACTGATTTGAACATTAATAATTAAAAAGTCAACTGTTGCTGTAAAGATTATGATCAAATGATATGGGTTTAGAAATGTGGACTGCGTTATACACTTATGTATAGATTTTGGTATCCATCGCGTAATTCTCTGGCTGATTTGGTAGCTAACATAGCAAAATATGTAAAAATTGTGATAGTATTTTCATTTAGAACAATACAAGACAGCTGTTTGAAGTTATATTATATTCTCAAATAACTTCTTTTAGGAAAAAGTTCTCTCCAATATATATTTTCACGGTATCTCTCCAAAAATTATCTCTCCGAAATATAAACAATTAGTTAGGTGCACTCTCCGTTTATGAATGAAATCAGATAATTTTTCTCTCTCTCTCTCTCTCTCTCTCTCTCTCTCTCTCTCTCTTTCAGCTGGAGAGCATACAAGAAGAGGAATATATATCAGCTGCGAACTGATGGTGCAGTCGTGTTGTAGCGAAGACTAAGGAATGCCAGTATGCAAATTTGCATGGCTACGAATTGTGGTATGTCTAACAAGAGCTCAGCCCATTTCAAATACTGGCGAACCAATTTCTTCTATTGTTTTTTTTTTTTTTTTTATAAAACTAAGGAGGGCATCTTATAGGAAAGCCTCTTTTAGTAATTTCAGCGGTGTAGACACTTAAAAAACCCGTAGTTTTAATCATAAATTCTCCGTAAAAATCTATTATCAGCCGTGTTTCAGTAAAATATCTTTTACAAGTTGATGACCGTAATATCACTCCTTGATGTCAATATATCCGTTTTAAAACGGTAAATTCCTGGTAACATTCATTCCAGAATTTTTTTTTACAGAATTTTTACGGAAAATCTTTAACAGTGTAGAATATGAAACTTTCCCTTTATAGGGGGAAGCTTATAAGACAAGATAATAATAATGATTTTATGATTTTATTTTAGCTAAGTTATGTTTGCCTTCATAATTATGATTATCATCACGTTATACACTCCTCGTATAATCGTATCTATATATCCGTGTACATCCATCTGGCATTATTATTATTATTATTATTATCATTATCATTATCATTATCATTATCATTATCATTATCATTATCGTTATTACTAGCTAAGCTACAACCCTAGTTAGAAAAGCAAGATGCTATAAGCCCATGAGCTTCAACAGGCAAAAATAGCCCAGTGATGAAAGGAAACAAGAACATGAATAAACTACAAGAGAAGTAATGAACAATCAATATACCATATTTTAAGAATAGGAACAACATTAGATTAAATCTTTCATATAAAAATTATAAAAACTTGAAAAAAAAAACAAGAGAAACCGAAATAAGATAAAATAATGTACCCGAGTGTACCCTCAAGCAAGAAAACTCTAATCCAAGACAGTGGAAGACCATGGTACAGAGTCTATGGCACTACCTAAGACTAGAGAACAATGGCTTGATTTTGGAGTGTCCTTCTCCTAGAAGAGCTGCTTACATAGCTAAAGAGTCTCTTTTACCCTTACCAAGAGGAAAGGGGACACTGAACAATTACAGTGCAGTGTACAAACTAGTTTACAGTTCAGTGTTCATTCAATAAAATTGAATTTATTAAACTGTATGTATTCATTCTCAAAAACCCAAAAACAATAACAGCAATATGAAATCAATCTACCCTTCCTGACGTTTCCTTGTAAAGGTCTCATGGAATATTAATCATTTGTATACGAATACAGTATTTGGAAACACAATTCCTTTATATCAATTCCTTTCTATTATTCCATTAACTGAATATGATCCAACAATTTTCTTTGTGATTTCTTGACTGTGTAGATAATAAATTGATGTGAGTGATATATAAAGATTAGACTGTTGTTCTAGTTATTATTTCATTTCTGAATGATAGTAATACTAATACTGATACTGATTGTTGATAACAATAACAATAACAATAGCAATAACAATAATAATAATAATAATAACCTATCCACTTCACTTTTTCCCCTTTAATCCCCATATCTGAAAATTACACATAAATCTTGCAAGAGGAAACTCGTAATGATAATAATAATAATAATAATAATAATAATAATAATAATAATAATAATAATAACCTATCCACTTCACTTTTTCCCCTTTAATCCCCATGTCTGAAAATTACACATAAATCTTGCAAGAGGAAACTCGTTATTAAACCGAACGTATTTTTTCCTTCCCAGGGGAAATCACATCTGAGTAAATGAATTTGAGCGGAAATGGTCTTTAGATCTCTATCCCGACATCATATCATGGCCGATGTCAATCAAGCTCCACTGCATCTTCTTCTTCTTCTTTTTTGAAAGGGATTTGATGGAAGTAATTTAGTGCACCTCCTCAATACCTTACACAAGAATACCTATAGTAAGGGGTCGGTTGCCTGATGCGCCCTTTATGTTTCCTTATTTCCTCTCCTCAGTGGGCTATTTTTCTCTTATTGGAGCTCTTGGGCTTATAGCATCTTGCTTTTCCAGCTTGGGTTGTAGCTTAGGTAGTAATAATAATAATAATAATAATAATAATAATAATAATAATAATAATAATAATAATAATAATATGCCGTGTACGTTGATCTTGGGTATTAAAATCTACAATTATATGCGTTGCATATTTTAAAAATAGCAGGAGCTTTTGCACTTTTTTTAAAGTGCTTCTTCAGCTAAAGAGGCACTTTGAAAAAAGTGCGAGAGCTCCTGCTAATTTTAAATATATAACGCATATAATTGTGGATTTTAATACCCAATAATAATAATAATAATAATAATAATAATAATAATAATAATAATAATAGCACCAGGTATAGTTTATAAACTAGCAAAGGTTTTTACGATCACACGCCCTTGCAGTCATCAATCAGTTTTTGCCGGTAAGCATAACCTTAGGCTAAATAGTCCAACTACAGGACAAGAATATCCACAGTTATTAGCAGTGGGATAGGCCTTTGATTGGATAGTACAACTGGAAGCCCATAGTTTTCCACAGTCACTGACAGTAGGCATAGTTTTTTTTTCCTAAAATGCAAGACTACAAGGCAGCAGTTTCCACTTGTCAGTGGGCCTAACCTTTGATTAAATAGTACAACTGCAAGGCAGCAGTTTCCACTTGGTAGTGGGCCTAACCTTTGACTAAATAGTACAGCTGTAAAGCAGCAGTTTCCATTTGGTAGTGGGCCTAACCTTTGACTAAATAGTACAGCTGCAAGGCAGCAGTTTCCACTTGTTAGTGGGCCTAACCTTTGATTAAATAGTTCAGCTGCAAGGCAGCAGTTTCCACTTGTTAGTGGGCCTAACCTTTGGATAAATAGTTCAGCTGCAAGGCAGCAGTTTCCACTTGTAGTGGGCCTAACCTTTGGATAAATAGTTCATCTGCAAGGCAGCAGTTTCCACTTGGTAGTGGGCCTCACCTTTAACTAAATAGTGCAACTACAAGGCAGCAGTTTCCACTTGTAGTGGGCCTAACCTTTGGATAAATAGTTCAGCTGCAAGGCAGCAGTTTCCACTTGGTAGTGGGGCTAACCTTTGACTAAATAGTACAGCTGCAAAGCAGCAGTTTCCACTTGGTAGTGGGCCTACCCTTTGACTATATAGTACAACTGCAAGGCAGCAGTTTCCACAGTTATTAGCAGTTGCCTAGCATTTTACTAAAATGCAAAACTGCAAGGCAGCAGCTGTCCTTTGAGTCGCTTTCTACGACAAGCAGGACGTACGGTGTTGGTATTCTTACAACATAGCAACAAGCTAAGCTTTATATTCAGAAGCAAACCATTAGTAAACACTACTATTTAATCGGACCTGAATTTAATAAACGTGAAACGATTATCTCAATTATCCTAATTATCAGTTAAAATCTCCCATGCCTGTGCACTCCAAAACAGTAATAGCAACTTTTTAGTCTTTTTTTTTCAGAGACTCACTTCTCTCATTATGAAACACCATTACCTCCCTTTTATAGGCAATTCTGCTGGATTCCGGCAAACACAAAGTTTTGATTAGTTCCAAAGAATCCAATGAATTTACGAGTCATTTCTTTAACCTCTCTGTTAAAACTTCAAATGAGTTAGGACCAAGAGCCCGTTTCTTATGGAACTTTAGGATATTTATTTTTATATTGAAGAACTGTTTTCTTTATTTCATACCAATATCCCTTTCTAAGTGGGGATACTTCAACGCGGTGAAAGGGTTTGTGTATCGCAATGACCAACGTAGCTCTACTAGTCATGGCCACCCATACTAGGTTGGTTTGCTTTGAGCGATCAAACTAAAATATTCATTCATCACTAATCCACACTAGAAAGCGTGAGGAGGAAAAGTGGCCAATCCCCAATAATGAATTGACATGTCTGAGGCCTTTGTCCTGCAGTGGACTAGAAACAGCTGTATTTGTTGTTGTTATTTTATATATACATACAAACACACAGACATGTATATATATATATATATATATATATATATATATATATATATATATATATATACGTATATATAAATATATATATACATACATATATATATATATATATATATATATATATATATATATATATATATATAGATTATATGGATGAAAATCAACACAATATCGTGTTTAGGTAGTAATGAATTTTTCACCTATTACTGGGATCGAACCCTAGCCTCTAGTGGCTTGATCGATAGAGACCTTGCCTTTCATTTGAAGAGATACGGGTTCGATCCCAGTATGAGGTAGAAAATTTATACGGCCATATATATATATATATATATATATATATATATATATATATATATATATATATATATATATGTGTGTGTGTGTGTGTGTAAGTATGTGTTTATATTTTTTGGACTACTTACCCTTTACATCTTCGTGGCTGTTAGCAATTCCCAAAGGGTAATAAATGAAATCATGAGTGGCATTCATCATCTGTGGAGATAATATGCAAAGGTAAACATAAATCACACTGACAGTCTTATTACAACGTTATTCAAGGCTAGTCCATCTTTACATAGAGGCAAAATAATCGTAATAAATCACATTCTTTGCAATTAACGATCGTAAAGTAGGAACGTGTAATAAATAACACACATTTTATGCTCTCAATCCATGGAAGATAAATTACTGAAGATCGTTATTTATCAACATTATTATATATCTCTATATACGTCTAGAGTAGGTTATTTATTAATATATATTTATGGGTAGTAGGTTGGCAAGGGTACCAGCCACCCGTTGAGATACTACCGCTAGAGAGTTATGGGGTTCTTTGACTGGCCAGACAGTACTATATTGGATCCTTCTCTCTGGTTACGGTTCATTTACTCTTTGCCTACACACACACACACCCCGAATAGTCTGGCCTATTTACATACTCTCCTCTGCCCTCATACACCTAACAACAGAGATTACCAAAACAATTTTTCTTCAACCAAAGGGTTACTGCACTATAATTGTTCATTGGCCACTTTCCTCTTGGTTAGAGTAGAATAGACTCTTTAGCTATGGTAAGCAGCTCTTCTAGGAGAAGGACACTAAAGAAAATCAAACCATTGTTCTCTAGTCTTGGGTCGTGCCATAGCCTCTGTACCATGGTCTTCCACTGTCTTGGGGTAGAGTTCTCTTGCTTCGGGATACACTTGAGCACACTATTCTATCTTATTTCTCTTCCTCTTGTTTTGTTGAAGTTTATATAGTTTCGTATATATATATATATATATATATATATATATATATATACATATATACATATATATATATACATATATATATATACATATATATATATATATATATATATATATATATATATATATATATATATGTGTGTGTGTGTGTGTATATATATATGCATATAAAAACGTATATATGAATGCTTGAACGCAATAAAAAATTTTCTTGGAAATATTCACTTCAATCGGCCAAAAATTTGGCACCAAAATTAAAAGAAAAGATAATTATTATCGAAATACGAATTGTATGTGTAATGCATAAAAAGGAATATGGCTTAAACAATTACCACGCAAATCAATTTATCGCGTCTTTTTCGTAGCTCCATGCAATGAAGTAGTTAAAGAAAATTCAGAGAGAGAGAGAGAGAGAGAGAGAGAGAGAGAGAGAGAGAGAGAGAGAGAGAGAGAGAGAGAGAGAGAGAGAGAGAGAGAGAGAGAGAGAGAGAGAGAGTAAGTGATTATTGAGCCTCGAGTACCACTGTTTAAGTAAACAAAATTTCCCTTTTCATCGTGATTTCGTTAGGAAAAAAAATAGAAAAGAGATATTGGTCTGCTGAACTTTCAAACGAAAAAGTCTTAGAGCAATCTCACATAAAAATTAGACCCAGAAAAAAATAAACAGCTAATAATAAATCATAAACAATAAAAAGTCGCTTCAAAATATACCCCGTTTTAACGCAAGGAAAAACCAACAAATCCGTATATTGCATAAAACCATAATAGAGACTCCAGAAACCAAAAAAAGTTTTTCGCCCATGTTTCTCCTGCTGTTTTTCCCTTCGTATTTTGTGAGACTTAATGGGCTTCCCCTTTTAGGAAAAAAGTTTGTATCATTTGTCAACTTCAAGAAGACCTTTTAAAGGATTTCTTTTTCGGAGCCGAAGACATCGTATAGAGTTCTTTCTTGGAATGGACGCCACAGGGAACCTGCAATAAATGTTTAGTCAAGGTTTCGCCCTGGAGTAAAGTTCATCTATTCTTGGTATTAAGGAACCTGTAATGAACGTTTAATCAACGTTTTGCCCTTCAGTAAAGTTGATCTGTTCATGGAACTAGAGAACCTGCTATATACGTTTAGTCAACGTTTTCCCCTTGAGCAAAGTTGATCTATTCTTCTAACTAGAGAACCTGTAATAAACATTTAGTCAACGTTTTGCTCTTGAGTAAAGTTGACCCATTCTTGGAACTAGAGAACTTGCTATAAACGTTTAGTCAACGCTTTGCCCTTGAATAAAGTTGATCTAATCTGGGAACTAGAGAACCTTCAATAAACATTTAGTCAACGTTTTGCTCTTGAATAAAGTTGATCTATTCTTCTAACTAGAGAACCTTCAATAAACGTTTAGTCAACGTTTTGCCCTTGAGTAAAGTTGGTCTATTCTTAGAACTAGACAACGTTTAATATACGTTTAGTCAACGTTTTGCCCTTGAGTAAAGTTGGTCTATTCTTAGAACTAGACAACGTTTAATAAACGTTTAGTCAACGTTTTGCCCTTGAGTAAAGTTGGTCTATTCTTAGAACTAGACAACGTTTAATAAACGTTTAGTCAACGTTTTGCCCTTGAGTAAAGTTGATCTATACTTGGAACTAGAGAACCTGCTATAAACGTTTAGTCAACGTTTTGCCCTTGAGTTAAGTTAATCTATACTTGGAACTAGAGAACTTGCTATAAACGTTTAGTCAACGTTTTGCCATGGAGTAAAGTTGATCTATCCTTGGAACTCCCAAGGTATACCCGTTTATAAACGACCGACGAGGGAGTAGTGCCGCTCATCATGCGAAAAATATATTTATTTTTTCATTCGTGAGAATATCTTGGCGCTTATTGTGTTAAGGTCTTCGTCTCTTACAATATGAATGAGCCTTGTCGTTTACACGAATGCTTTGGAACATATGGAGATTAAGGGGACTATCAATATATTTGTAAGTCTCTCTTCGTTCTTCTACTACTACTGTTTCTACTACTACTACTACTACTACTACTACTACTACTATGGCTCGGGTACGCTAGTAATAATAATAATGATACTAATAATAATAATAATAATAATAATAATAATAATAATAATAATAATAGCTATAGAAATAATTAATAACATCAATAATAATGATGATAACTTCAATCCTTTTTACACTCTGCATTTAAGTGTAATGTTTAAAGTGCCTAAGGATATCTATTGTGGGGCACATGAACTCGAATTCACTCTCATAATTACTTGATATTACATTTATCTTTTATCTTTACTGCGTTCAGATGTAAGGATTTATTCATATTTTGTCTCGGCCGGCTATTGACAGAAGCTTCGTTTTCACTGTAAGTTTATATTTTATTCGATTTCACCCGACTAATGGACTTTCGTTATATATTTAATATTCAACACCATTAATTATTCATTATTTTTTCCCTCTGTTTGAAAAGAAATGGAAGATATATAAGGCATTTCTTATCGTTTTTAGTTTTCCAAGGAATTTTATATCTTATACATTGTTGTGATAAAACTTAAGTTTAAATGGTTTGAAGGGCCTCTCATGAGTGGCAGAG
Source organism: Palaemon carinicauda (assembly GCF_036898095.1). Classification (NCBI taxonomy): domain Eukaryota; kingdom Metazoa; phylum Arthropoda; class Malacostraca; order Decapoda; family Palaemonidae; genus Palaemon; species Palaemon carinicauda. Next base: position 97,579,794 of record NC_090746.1, read on the forward strand.
GTAAGGGACAGTGACATTGCCTTATCAAGGTCAAACTCCTTAGTTTCTTTGGCCGCTGCAATCTTGCCATCCTTGTGACCTAAGGATGGGATGTTTGGGGGAGCCAATAGGTCTATCTGCTGAGTCATCAACAGCCATTACCTGACCCTCCTTGGACTTAGCTTGTGTGGAGAGGTGGTTTGTTCGCTGATAATATGTATGTATGGTCAGTCTTTAGGGCATTGTCCTGCTCGATAGGGCAATGTCACTGTCCCTAGCCCCTGTTATCTATGAGTGGCTTTTAACCCTTAAAACATGCCCTTATTCATGTCTGGCGTTTGACCAGTCCATCATCTTAGTCTGATCGCTCACAGATAACCAACCTAGTATGGGTGGCCCTGATTATAGTAGGCCTACAGCCATACTAATCATGGCCATACCCAAACCCTTTCACCACGCTTGAATTATCCCCTTTCAGAAATGGGCTTAATGACAGGAATTATACAAATACTAATACAGTTTATGATAACTTAATTATAGTTCAAAATAGAAGAATAATACTTGCGAAAAGTTATAACTAAAGTGTTATAGTTTTGCCCAGAGCACCCGTGAATACTGCAAACACTGCGAGATATATATCTAAAGCAATAAAACTTGTATGTTGCCTTACTACGTTTCCTTTGGCCGGCAATCTATTACCAAGGAGAGGAAAGTGTACAAAGTCAACAGTGGAATTGCCCAGGGGAAACATATAACCCGTGTAAGGGATGCTATTTTCTTTGCCTCTCTTTCCTCTATTGCAATTGCAAAACTTATTTTAAATTTCCTCCTAGACGTTGGGTACGACTTTGCCAACTACTACTCTGTTAAAAAAAAAAAAAAAAAAAAAAAAAAAAAAAAAAAAAAAAAACCGTAAAAATCATGTAATAATGGTTGTCAGGCATTAAGCGTTTTAGAATCATATATACTGACGTAAAGGAGTGATATTACGGTCACCAACTCGTAAAAGATGATAACAAAGTAGGGTTAAAATTATGGTCGACTGTATTTTACTGAAAAACGGCTGAGAACAGTATATTTTTACGGAGAGTTTCAGATTGAAGTTTTTTTTTTTTTTTTTTTTTTTTTGTAACTATGCAGTTTGAGGTTGATTGTAATAAATAGGTTGATGTCACATAGTATGTATTCTTGGTAATATAGAAGCGAACCCTTGGGATTATATCATCCTGCTTTTCCAACTATGGTTGTAGCTTAGCTAATAATAATAATAATAATAATAATAATAATAATAATAATAATAATAATAATAATAATAATAATAATAATAATAATAATAATAATAATAATAATAATAAGAGAATTCGTCCATTGCCTATAATCTATGTGTTGGAAATTTCGTCAAAATCCATCGAGTCGTGTTGACGTAATCCTATCCACAGACAAACGCACAGAAAAATGAATAACCTCCTTGGCGGAGGTAATAAGAAGGTTACCTGACTTAGTACTGACGCTAAGGTGTCCTAAGAATACATTCGATTCTAGAATAAGACTTCTGAGGTCACACTACTATGGATGGACACCAGCGAATAGGTTTAGGGTTTAGTAAATACTCCCTTACGGAATTAAAAAGCAATTATGAGGGTTGATTTTTCTGGCACCATCTCATTGAGGGATTAAAGCTTTTCTTAATGATGTACAATCAATTGTCCAATATATATATATATATATATATATATATATATATATATATGTGTGTGTGTGTGTGTGTGTGTTTATGTATATATATAAATATATATACATATATGCACTGTATATAACACACGCATAATATATAAATATAAATATATATATATATATATATATATATACAGTATATATATATATATATATATATATATATATATATATATATATATGTTTGTGTGTGTATATATGTATATATATACAAATATATATACATGTATACACTGTATACAACACACGCATAATATATATATATATATATATATATATATATATATATATATATATATATATATATATATATATATATATATGTATATATATATATATATATATATATATATAGTATATATATATATATATATGTATATATATATATATTTAAATATACATATATCTTTTATACACATACAACAACAAATGCAGAAGCTTCTAGTCCACTGTAAGAAAAATACCTCAGGCATATCCTTATTCATATCCGGAGTTTGTCCACATTTCATCACCACGCTGGCAAACTACTGATTGGTGATGGTGGGAGATTTTCATCTGATTGCTCACAGCAAATCAATTTAATACTTATTTTCCTATCATAGATGTTAATTGAAAGTTAACAATTATTTACTGCCGCAGCCGTTATATTATTCTGGAATAGCAAATTAAAGTTTTTTTTATTTTTTCATAGCATCATAATTTAAAGAAAAAATATCTCCATGGATGGAAAAACAAAATAAACCAGAGGGGCACTCAGTAGAGCGCAGATCTCCGCCGCGGTAGCTTATTTCTCTTTCTTTCACTCGACTTTGAACTTGACCTTTGATCTTAGCCTTTATTAACTGGCGTGGATTTTCATACACTCAAATATGAACTAAGTTTGAAGTCTCTATGACTGTCCAAACTTATATATAATTACGTGAATTGGAAATATTGCTTGACCGTGACCTTGACCTTCCAAAATTTAAACATTTCCAGCTTTTTACATAAAAGATAATTTCAGCAAGTAGCATCAATCAACGTTTAAAATTTTGGCCAGAAAGCTGTTCACAAACAAATACACACACAAACAAACACAAACTGATGGTAAAATATAATCTCCATCCAACTTCTTTAGCGGCGGTAATATACTACTGAACAAACTTCTAAGAGATAAAACACTACGAACACGAAAAAATAAAATACTAATTTGCCCTTTTATGTTCAACTTTTATTTGTAGATATGGAGAAAAAGCCAAGAAAAACTTATCCTCTCAAGAAGCGAGCGATTTGATATGAAATATAATTTTTTTTTGGGGGGGGAGGGTTAGGCCACTTTTCATTGATATCCTTCATTATATATATATGAAGTGACAGAATTTGGAAAGTGTGTGTGAGAGTAGGAAGTTGAGAATTAATGTGGGTAAGAGCAAGGTTATGAGATGTACGAGAAGGGAGTGTGGTGCGAGGTTGAATGTCTTGTTGAATGGAGAGTTACTTGAGGAGGTGGATCAGTTTAAGGACTTGGGGTCTGTTGTTGCAGCAAATGGTGGAGTGGAAGCAGATGTACGCCAGAGAGAGAATGAAGGATGCAAAGTTTTGGGGGCAGTTAAGGGAGTAGTAAAAAAATAGAGGGTTGGGCATGAATGTAAAGAGAGTTATGTATGAGAAAGTGATTGTACCAACTGTGATGTATGGATCGGAGTTGTGTGGAATGAAAGTGACGGAGAGACAGAAATTGAATGTGTTTGAGATGAAATGCCTAAGAAGTATGGCTGGTGTATCTCGAGTAGATAGGGTTAGGAACGAAGTAGTGAGGGTGAGAACGGGTGTAAGAAATGAGTTAGCAGCTAGAGTGGATATGAATGTGTTGAGGTGGTTTGGCCATATTGAGAGAATGGAAAATAGCTGTCTGCTATAGAAGGTGATGAATGCAAGAGTTGATGGGAGAAGTACAAGAGGAAGGCTGAGGTTTGGGTGGATGGATGGAGTGAAGGAAGCTCTGGGTGATAGGAGGATAGATGTGAGAGAGGCAAGAGAGCGTGCTAGAAATAGGAATGAATGGCGAGCGATGTGACGCAGTTCCGGTAGGCCCTGCTGCTTCCTCCGGTGCCTTGGAAGACCGCGTAGGCATCAGCAGTAGGGGATTCAGCGTTATGAAGCTTCATCTGTCGTGGATAACGGGGGAGGGTGGGTTGTGGCACCCCTAGCAGTACCAGCCGAACTCGGTTGAGTCCCTTGTCAGGCTGGGACGAACGTAGAGAGGAGAGGGCCCCTTTTCTGTTTCATTTGTTTGATGTCGGCTACCCCCCAAAATTGGGGGAAGTGCCGTGGTATATGTATGTATATATGAAGATGAAAATATAATAAATATATTTACTTTTATTTTCAAGGACATATCCTGGAAATTCACATAATCTTAAGGGTTGTGGTGGCCGATGTGGTAACGTCCCTGACTGGTGAACGCCAGACTGGTGTTCGAGTCCTGATCAAACTCGTTAAGTTTCTTTGGTCGCTGTAACCTCACCATCCTTGTAAGTTAAGGATGGGGGTTTTGGGAAGCCTATAGTTCTATCTGCTGAGTCATCTGCAGCTAGTGCTTGATCTCCTTGGTCCTAGCTTGGATGGAGAGGGGGCTTGGGCACTGATCATGTGTCTATATGGTCAGTCTCTATGGCATTGTCCTGCCATTCATGAGCAGCCTTTAAACTGTAAACGAAGAAGGGACAACCGAACCGCTGGATAAAGTTTGGAATTAACGAGGTGTCAAAAATACATCATAAAAGCAGGACAATAAAAAAGTGAAGACAAATCGGCTTCAATATGACACCCATTGATATTTAATATCTCACTTTTGGCTGGTTCGTATTTCTATGAATTATTTTACACGCCCCTCCGCTCCCCTCCTCCCTACCCCAGGGTGCCACTGCTACTCTGTTATTCACCAAGCGCCCTTTGAAGAGCTGGAGTGGACACACTGCTTCGAAATGATTTCATAGAGATTTTTTATCACACTGTATTTCACGGGGAGTCGGAATTACATCGAAAAGTTTTAAAAGTGAAATGATAGCGTGAGTGTAAATTGATATGAACCATTGTACAAATAACTTATGCACTTGAAAATTGCATGAAATGGTTCACTGTACGTATTGGTTGATATTTACTGCAGTTTTTAATACATAGTCCTTTCTATTTTTTTTTCTTTTGATTAAAAAAAAAATTGTTTTACTCGAATGTAGTTTGTTTTATTTAACGACTTGAAGCATTTCACGTGTCATGGGTAAATGAAAATATACTGTTAAACATTTGCCGTAAATAAACGGTAAAAGCCTGAAAACATTTATTCCAGGATTTGTAACGTTCTAAAAACGGATATTTTGACGTAAAAGAGTGATATTACGGTCAACGACCCTTTAAAAATAATAATAAAGTAAGGTAAAATTACGGTCTCCTGTATTTTTCTGAAATACGGCTGAGGACAGTATATTTTTACTAAGAATTATCGATTAAGACTACGTATTTTTAAGTGTATCTTTATTCTGCAATTGCACAGTCACCCTTAAAAGATAATAACAAAGTAAGGTATAAATTACGGGCGCCTGTATTTTTCTGAAATACGGCTGAGAACGGTATATTTTCACGGTGAATTTCCTATTAAAATTACGTTTGTTTTAAAGTATCTTTATTTTGCAATTGCATACATAACTTGCGTTGATTTTAAGTTATGTGACTGATCATATGGAAATAACTTCTACTGTAGAATGGGAATGTGACAGTGACATTACCCTTTTAAACAGGGCAATGCCCTAGAGACAGACCATATACACATATTATCAGCGCCTAAGCCCCCTCTCCATCCAAGCTAGGACCAAGGAGGGACAGGCAATGGCTGCTAATGACTCGGCAGATAGACATACAGGGCTCCCCCAAAACCCCCATCCTTAGCTCACAAGGATGATAAGGTTGCAGCAACCAAAAGAAAATAACGAGTTTGAGCGGGACTAGAACCCCAGTCTGACGTTCACCAGTCAAATTCAAATTCAAATCCAAAAATTTTATTGATAATTTACATCAAAAGGGAAGTATAGTGTTCCTATATCTTCCCTTTCCCAATAACACAGTTTTTCTATTTTAAAATACAATATGATTTCCCTTACATTTTTAATAAAATAAGTTATTTTATTATCATTAATTACAAAACATATTTGTTCATACAGGTCTGTAATGTTAACCAGTCAGGGACGTTACTACATCGTCCAGCACTTTGCTTTTAAAGTTATAAATTGAATTTCATTTTATTCTCTATGACAAATGATAAAGGCGTCAATGACCTTCAATGTCAGGATGCCAGAAAACTCAAAATCAATCAACCAATTACGATCCATTAGTCGCCCATAAAAACAGATAATGACACGTTCGCATCGGTCACTCCATTTGTTTGCGATTAAAAAGAAAGTGCCGACGTTCCATGGGAATTAATTTGCACCATTTGCGGATATCAATAGTGATTAAAATCTGTGGTTATGAAGAGATTGCTGAATCATGCATTATTGTTTTGTATCGACAAAAATGTTCTATTATTACATCCGCCAACGATGTTGGAAGGAGGTTATGTTTTACCCCCTGCTTGTGTATTTGTGTGTTTGTTTGTGAACACCTTCCTGGCCCCAATTTAGATCGTAGAATAATGAAACTTGCAGAGATTAACTATTATTTATAAAGCTGGAAATGATTAAATTTTGGAAGATCAAAGTCAAAGTACAAGGTCAGGGTCAAGCAAAATGTCCAATTCACCTAAGCAATCGTAAGTTTGGATATCGTTGTCACAGAGACTTCAAACTTAGTTTATATTTGAGTGTATGAAAATCCACACCAATCAATACATGTTAAGGTCGAAGGTCAAGTTCTAGCCCGAGGTCCATATCAAGCAAAAGGTCAATTTCAGTTTATCAACCATACGGCCGCAATTTTAATCGTAAAGTAATGAAAGTTGTAGG
>NC_090746.1:97588982-97593982 GCF_036898095.1 Palaemon carinicauda
AAGGGATCCAACAGGGAAATAAACTATAAACTATATGAGAAATTTTGGAACAATAATATTAAAAAAAATCTTTGATATATACTATAAAAACTTCAAAAATCACGGTTTTTAATACTACGCTCAAGCAAATATATAGAGTCCAATACTTTTTTTTTTATCTATCAAATTTCTCAGATATTCGTAAAATCATGTCTTATCAAAACTGGTTTATGTTTAATGATTTTTATATCGTCAGATCTGCCAGTGACGTCGATAATGCAAAAATGAGTTTTGAATTGAAAAATAACTGTTTCCTTGATTGTACATTTACAACGTTAAGCCTGTAGTGATATTAATGAGATATTTAATACAGAATTCTCACCATTCCCTTTTATTCCCACAAAAATGAAATAACCTAAGAAATTAGCTAACTAGTAACTATAATTACTTTATTCTATTATATAATTTAACAAAATTAAATTCTTTAAACTATTTGAAACTTTTTTACAAGAAAAAACGTGGAAATCCCGTACTTTTTTCATTCAAGGAAAAGATTGTCAAGGGAAAGGAAATGTTGGGAAATTCCAAATGTTAGCTATGAAATATTTTCTTGATGACTTGAAACCACTAAAAACTCCGAGGTATTTCTTTTTCAAATTACTTCATGGAACTCAGACCGTCTTATTCCCAGATTTAATCTTCTTCATAATTGGTTTTACGAGCAAGTGAAGATGATAAAAGCTTTCAGGTTTCGAGGAAGTCTGTCGAAGGCTGTGGCGTAATGTGCATAAGACAAGCAGCAATCGATACCCAGATGCCGATAATTTTTTTCTTAAATGTTACTGTTACAATAATAATGATTAAATGAAGCTGAAGACATTTGGGGGGGGGGGCGGTTATAGTTTAAATGTTTAAAGGTCGCTCATAAATGACAGAGCATTAGACAAACGCCAATCGATACCCAGCTCATCAATAACTTAAACATCCTTGGGTGAGAATTTTTCTTAAATGTTACTGTTACAATAATGAAAGTTAAATGAACCTGAAGACATTTGGGGGTTCATGGTTTAAAGGTTTAAAGGCTGCTCATTAATGACACAGCCAAGGGACAGTGATATTTCCCTAGCTAGTAGTACAATGCCCTAGATACTGACTATATATACATAAGATCAGCGTCCAAGCCTCCACTTCATGCATACTGAGTCCAGGGAGGACCAAGCAGTGGCTGCTGATAACCCAGCAGGTAGAACTAAGGACTCCCCCAAAACCTCCATCCTTAACTCGCAAGGATTGGCAAGGTTACAGACGCTACAAGAAACTATCAAGCTTAAGCGTGACTAGAACCCCAGTCCATTAGAACGCCAGTCAGGGACGTTTCCAATAGGCCATCACAACCCAGTTTGAATGGTTCATAGTACTATAGACTCTAATTTCACCTTTTTTTTTAGTTTAGACTCCACTATATATAATTTACAAATATATCTGCATTGCAGAAGAAAAATAAATACCTTTCTAGCCTTTCTAACTTTACTACTTTATGAGGTATAATCAAGATAGCGAATATTTTCCAGCCAATCCATCAATAGAACGGAACTCCTTTCTCCAAATGTCTGACTACCTTTTCATAAGGCCACGCAATTATTATTATTATTATTATTATTATTATTATTATTATTACTTGCTAAGCTACAACCCTAATTGGAAAAGCAGGATGCTATAAGCCCAGCGGCTCCAACAGGGAAAATAGTTCAGTGAGGAAAGCAAACAAAGAAAAATAAAATATTTTATGAAGAGCAACGAGATTGAAATAAATATCTCCTATACAAACTATGAAATCTTAAACAAAATAAGAGGAAGAGAAATAAGATAGAATGGTGTGCCCGAGAGTACCCTCTAGCAAACATTGTGGTAAAATAACTACAACTGTCAAGTGAAAGTATTCGAGGATTTGCTACACTGTATAAACGAATAATTGCATTTCCATTCACGTGAACTAAAAGCTTCCAGGAATTTCTACGTCTATCCTGACGAAAGGAAAAAAATAAATACTATACTTAATAGCTATAGCCAGCTTCATAAACTAGAGCTTGGGTTACAATAATAAGCGCATCAGTCATTCTTCTTCCCCGAAACGATCCTTGCGCCAAGTTGAAACGTTTTCTTCACACGAGATACAAAGAGGTTCCTCGAATACCTTTGTCCTCTGGAACGCCTCACTAGATTATGACACATAACCCGGTTTTGCTCTACTTTACTCGCGCTCTCTAAGACAAAGTAATTGTAATTTGCAATAACTGGTGGACTATATATCGTCTTCTTTCATCGTTATCTCTACACTATATTAAGGGATCGATTATTATTATTATTATTATTATTATTATTATTATTATTATTATTATTATTATTTGTTAATCACAGTCTACAGAGATTGGTAGTTTATCGAGTGGGATTTCGGGTTGCATCCAGCTTACTTAGGAATTCATCAGTTTCTTATCATTATTATTATTATTATTATTATTATTATTATTATTATTATTATTATTATTATTATTATTATTATTATTATTATAATAATAATAATAATAATATTATAATTAGGAAGAAGAATAGAAGATGCATATATTAATAAAAGAAAAATGATCTCTTCAAACTAACATTAGGGTACACTCAGGCACGCTATTCTATCTCTTTGTTCTTCCCCATACTTTTTTTTTTTTTTTAAGATTTTATAGTTTATTTATGAAATATGTAATTTAACGTTGTTCTTCTTCTTAAAATACTTAATTTTTAATGTACTTTGTTTCTCTGGTAGTTTATTTATTTCCTTGTGTCCTTTCCTCCCTGGACTACTTTTCCTTGTTGGAGCCCTTAGGTTTATAGCATCCTGCTTTTCCAGCTAGGGTTACAGCTTAGCAAATAATAATAATAATAATAATAATAATAATAATAATAATAAAGATAAGGATAGGGATAATGATAATGATAATAATAGCAATAATAACAATAATAGCAATGATAACAGTAATAACAGTAATTACAAAAGTATCAATAACAATGATAACAGTAACAGTAATTACAATAATGTCAATAACAACAATAACAATGATAAGGATAAGGATAAGGTTAAGGATAAGGATGAGGATAAAGATAATGATAAGTATAAGGATAACGATAAGGAAACTGATTGTGATAATGATAATAATAACAATAACAAAAGCAATAAAAATAAATAACAATAACAACAGCAACAACAACGACTAACAACAACAATAATAATAACAACAACAATAATGATAACAATAATAATAATAGCAACAGAAAAATCTTTTTGGATCTCATCTTCCAGGCAGATTCACAAAGATACTCGCCTGGAACCCAATAGGAAATGACAGCACTGAGACCACGCATTTTTGGAGCGGCTGATTGAACTCGTTGCCATTCGACTGTGCATGAATTCATGTTTGCAATTCTATTCACAACTTTGCTTATTACCATGTCGGCCTTCGTGTGTGTTCGCTTGGAAGGACAGAAACTATCAGTTCATGTCTATCAGTATTCAGCTCCGTTATCAGAGAGAGAGAGAGAGAGAGAGAGAGAGAGAGAGAGAGAGAGAGAGAGAGGGGGGGGGGAGGAAAGAGTTTGCTGATTTCCCATTTCACCCTCTATCCCTTAAGAAGATTGAAGGCATATTGACCTTGATAAAACACAGAGAGAGAGAGAGAGAGAGAGAGAGAGAGAGAGAGAGAGAGAGAGAGAGAGAGAGAGAGAGAGAGAGAGAGTTCTTTTTATTAGGAGAAAATGGTGAACTCACATAAATTGGTCCTTTATTACAAGAAAAATTATGAACTCGCGCAGAGAGAGAGAGAGAGAGAGAGAGAGAGAGAGAGAGAGAGAGAGAGAGAGAGAGAGAGAGAGAGAGAGAGAGAGAGAGAGAGGTATGGTGAACTCACAATAAATAATCTTGTATCCTTTCAACTGATGCTGGCCATGATATAAAATGCCAGTCTCCTCAGAGGGAGATTACTCGGGATTAAGTTTTTTGTTGCATCTACCACTGATGGGAAGATCCGGTACCGGATCCGCCACAAATCCGGTACTAGATCTGTCAGAGGTCATGTACTGGATCTGTCAGAGGTCTTGCACTGGATCTGTCAGAGGTCTTGCACTGGATCTGCCAGAGGTTTTGCACTGGATCTGCCAGAGGTCTTGCACTGGATCTGCCAGAGGTCTTGCACTGGATCTGCCAGAGATCTGGTATTGGATCTGCCAGAGATCTGGTATTGGATCTGCCAGAGATCTGGTATTGGATCTGCCAGAGATCTGGTACTGGACCAGTCAGATCTGGTACTGGATCTGTCAGATCTGGTACTGGATCTGTCAGAGATCTGGTACTGGATCTGTCAGAGATCTGGTACTGGATCTGTCAGAGATCTTGTACTGGATCTGTCAGAGATTCGGTACTGGATCTGTCAGAGATTAGGTACTGAATCTGTCAGAAATCTGGTACAGGATCTGCCAGATCTGGTACTGAATCTGTCAGAGATCTGGTACTGGACCTGTCAGATCTGGTACTGGATCTGTCAGAGATTAGGTACTGGATCTGTCAGAGATTATGTACTGGATCTGTCAGAGATCTGGCACTGGCTCTCTCAGAGATCTGGTACTGGCTCTCTCAGAGATCTGGTACTGGATCTGTCAGATCTGGTACTGGATATGCCAGAGATCTAGGACTGTATGTAAACACCTAAAAATTTACCATTCATCTGAAATCACCCCTTTTTAACACTTGGCTAATGGGGTATTGATTTCACCCATAAATAGCTAGAGATATAAGCCAGGTAGATTGTTTTGGAAGTGTAATATTATTTTGCAAATATTTGGATGTATGTCCGTACTCTCACTGTACCATATGAAATGTAAAGAGACATCGCTCAATAAATCAGTCCTCTGAAGTATCACGAAACTAGTCAGGACTTAATCATATACTTTCTATTTCATTTTCTCTGTGGTTCTTTTCCATC
>NC_090746.1:97603982-97613982 GCF_036898095.1 Palaemon carinicauda
GTTGGTAAATTTAATATTGTGACTTGCAGTTCTATGATATATATATATATATATATATATATATATATATATATATATATATATATATATATATATATATATGTATATACATATGTATATGTATATGTATATGCATATGCATATACATATACATATACATATACGTATACTTATACTTATACTTATAATATATATATATATATATATATATATATATAATATATATATATATATATATATATATATATATGTATATATATATATATATATATATATATATATATATATATATATATATATATATATATATATATATTCCTATCACACTGAACGACAAACGCTTAGATAACAACAATCTCCTAAAATTGCCCAAACTTGAGTGTTGTAGTTAGGAAAAGGGTTTGGTGTGGGATAGGACAGATTGAATATATAGTTGTGTGCATATCTAAACGTTTAGGCATCATTTTTGACGGGTTGCGTACACTAGTATTTGAAAGTGACTATAGAATCACCACTAAAGAACACTGTTACAAGGTAGGAGAACAGACTTTGCTAATTCAGTGATTGGCTGAAAGGGAATATTGGACGCTTGAATATTGACATTGTAGAACTCTCTAGGGTTGTGGTGGCCTGGTGGTAGCGTTCTTGTCTGGTCACTGCCAGACTGGGTTTCGAGTCCCGCTAAAACTCGTTAGTTCCTTTGGGCATTACAACCTCGCCATCCTTGAGAGCTAAGGATGGTGGTTTGGGGGGAGCATACAAGTCTATCTTCTGAGTCATCAGCAGCCATTACCTGGCCCTCCTTGGTCCTAGTTTGGGTGGAGAGGGTGGCTGGGTGCTCATCATATGTAATACAGTCAGTCTCTAGGATATTGTCCTGCTTGATGGTGCAATGTCATTCTAGCTGGCCTCTGCCCATCATGTGTGGCCTTTTTGCCTTCAAATGCGAGGCTTATATCCCTTTCTGGTGGGGATACCTTAATATGGTGAAAGGCTTTGTGCATCGCCGTGATCAGTAGATTTGTACTAGGCAGGGCCATCCATACTAGGTTGGTTTACTGTGAGCGATCAGACAAAAATCCCCCATTATCATCAACCCACGCTGGTTAGACTCTTGAAGAAAACTTGCCAAACCCCAGACATGAATAAGGACAGGAAAGAGGCCTTTGTCCTGCAGTGGATTAGAAACAATTGCATTTATTGTAGTTGTGTGGTGATAACGCTTAGAAATTTCCAAATAATAAAAGAATGCGAGTTTGTTAATGACTTATAAAACTAGAAAAGATAAAGAACAATTAGAAATAGTTCCTAATCAAATCAGAATTCTTTTAAAATTATAGATAGTTCTGAGGAGTTTCTACAAATTAATATATCCATTGTTCAAAGAATATTACTCTGAAATCGTATAACTTTCTTGTGTAATTATGCAAGAATTAATTTCTCCCACAGAAACTATCCTAGAGCGTCTAGTAGAAATTATCAGAGGATATTGTTACAAATACCAATGATTTCCTTTCTTTTACTAAGAAAATGCTATGAAATTCATGAGTAATTCCAGCAGATATTTAAAAAAAAAAAAAAAAAAAAAAAAAAATTCACATTCTCTGTTCGTGGAAATTGTTCTTTCTTTTATTATGAAATATAATTAATGCTATGAAATTCATAAGTACTTCCAGCAGATATTTTGAAAAAAAAAAAAAAAAAAAAAAAAAAAAAAAAAAAAAAAAAAAAAAAAAAAAACATTCATTTCCTTGTTCGTGGAAATCGGGATTAGCAAGGAAATGCTTCGGCAAACATTGTTAACATTTGCCATTCAAATATTTAATGACTCGAGGCATGTGACCAACCTAATTTCCAAAACGACAATTATCGTATGTTTGCTCCTTCCTAATTAATGCAGGGTCATTACTTCAGTAGCACGGGAATAGTCCGAATACTCATCTATCCATTACAACGTTGGCATTTTTCCCGATTTCAGATTCATAGCAATTAATTTCAGTTTTGTGACGGGCCGAAAGAAAGGTTGACTCAAAGGCAGGAAGCAATCAACTGAAAAACTTTATTAAGGAACACTCTCCTTTCTATACAAAACCTCAAGGCAACAGGAATTTTCATGTTCGAGAAACAGACAATGTTAGAGAGGAAAAACGCAGACATGTTTATTCTGGTTCTTTTTAGTGCGAGGGAAGAGTGCAGATACAAGCATAATATATACAAAATAATTTATGTACGATCGTGTGACACACGGTTGGTACAGTTTAGTATCCATTGCTCTTAAGGTTCATTGCATTATTAATATTCTCTAATTTCTTCAGTTAGATTTATAATTCTAAGTAAGAGTAGATGTTGTGTTTAATAAATTCTAATTTTTTTTTATTTATAATTCTAAGTGAGCTAATGTTATACTTTGTATTTTAGAATTTTATTCTTTTAGATTCATAATTCTGAATAGGATTAAATGTTGTATTTCATAATTTCACGATTCAGATTTATGATTCTAAGAGTAAATGTCGTATTTTATAATTTCACCTTTTAGATCTATAATTATAAGTAAGAGTTTACCATTCAGATTTATAATTCTAAGTATGATTAATGTTGTATTTTATAATTTCACCATTTTGATTTATAATTCTAAGTAAGAGTTAATGTTGTATTTTATAAGTTAACAGTTTAGATTTATAATTCTAAGTAAGATTTAATGTTGCATTTTATAATTTCCGTTTTTAGATTTATAATTCTAAGAAAGAGTAAATGTATTTCATAATTTCACTACTTAGATTTATATTTCCAAGTAGGAGTAAATGTTGTATTTTATAATTTCAGCGTTTAGATATATAATTCTAGGAGTAAATAAAGATTGTATTTTATAATTTCACCATATAGATATATAATTCTAAAAGTGAATAAAGATTTAATTTGAAAAACTTCTTGAGAATTATGAGACAAATGAATCTCCTCAAACATAGTGCAATTATCTCCTCGATAGGCTATCAGAGGAAACTCTACGGGATGAAAACCCGATTGAAGATGAAAACCCAATTAACTTAATTGCCTTAGGATTCTACCTTATTGCGAGAACGCATGATGTAATTAACCGAAATCGCGAAACTCCAGGAAGGGGACATTATATGACTACCAGTTTAAGAAATCTTGGGCAGAAACAGAATTTTCTTTAAACAAAAATGAATTAAAAGATTTGATGAAATCACCCTGAACGTAATTTTATTGATGCAATTCAAATGCACTACTATTACTACTATAACTACTATTGCTACTGCCACTGCTGCTGTTATTGTTATTGTTATTGTTATTGTTCGTTATTGTTATTATTATCATCATTATTATTACTATTAACTAAGCTACAACCCTAGTTGGAAAACCAGGATGCTATAAGTTCAAGGACTCCAACAGGAGCATCTCTCTCTCTCTCTCTCTCTCTCTCTCTCTCTCTCTCTCTCTCTCTCTTTCTTTTACTAGATGTACAATATATGTCATTCATGATGAATATAAACTTTCCTTTCATATTAAACGTATCAAAAGGATGTCTCTCTCTCTCTCTCTCTCTCTCTCTCTCTCTCTCTCTCTCTCTCACATGACAGAAAAGGCTTCCAACCCCTAAATGGAGGTGTGTTGCAATGATCGCTCAGAAACGTACCTGTGCATCTTTGAACAATATTTTGTGCAATTTTCTTAATGGAATTCTTGACACGTGGAAAAAGAATCTGGAAGAAAATGTTGTTTTGCATTTCTTTTCTTTTTTTCTTCGTTTTTTTGTCCTCGTCAGCAGACGAACTGCATACCAAAGCTCTTTTCTACTGAAGAGAAATATGGGGCTTCTCTATATGAGAGGTAAAATTTCTTTCACCTTTTGTTCGAACTTCTATACTCCATTTTATCTTTTTTGTCTTTTGTTCGAGTAAGTCTCTCTCTCTCTCTCTCTCTCTCTCTCTCTCTCTCACCATCTGTGTTTTTACGTGTTTACCTGGTACAATATAAGCCAATTAGGATGACTATATGCTTCCTTTCCATAATAAATCTATCAAAAGATGCCTCTCTCTCTCTCTCTCTCTCTCTCTCTCTCTCTCTCTCTCTCCCTCTCCCTCTCTCTCTCTCTGTGTTTACTATATGCCTGTGCTTTCACGTGTCTTCCATAGTACAATATATGTGATTCAAGATGAATATATAACTTCCTTCCATATTAGATTTATCAAAAGGATCTCTCTCTCTCTCTCTCTCTCTCTCTCTCTCTCTCTCTCTCACCTTGAGTTTGTGTCTTTACGAGTTTTTCTCTATACAATATGCGCCATTGAAGATGAATAACTGCTTCCCTTTTATATTGAATTCGTCAAAAGTATGCAGCCTCACGTGGAATACTTATTTAATGTCCTTTTTCATCATCCTCAAAAAAAAGAAAGAAAGAAAAAAATAATCCCCTTTTTCCTTTTGGTGCAATATGAGATTTTCCCTGTAAAAAAGAACTTGTCTCTTCTTTCATGTTCTGCAAGGCTGTTGGGCCCTTTCCTATTTCCATTTTTTCTTTCTTTCTGTATTTTTTTTTAATATCTTGAGAGAAAAGGGCTGACCCGTGTTTCTAAAAACAAAAACAGAAATCAAATTAGTTTTAATAGTCGGGTTTTCTCTTATCACGAGGCTCAGCACTACACAGTGATGTAGAAGTTTTATTCCAGCTGTGACCAAGTTGTGGAATGATCTTCATAGTTGGGTCGTTGAATTGGTAGGACTTCATAAGTTCAAATTTGCAGCAAATGTTTTTTGGTTAAACAGGCTGATGTAAGTATTTCTTTTTATAGTTTATATATGAAAGATCTTGTTTTATTATTGTTATCTTTTTTAAAATATTCAATATTCATTGATAATTACTTCTCATATTGTTTATTCAGTTCCTTATTCTGCTTTCCCAACTAGGGTTGTAGCTTACTTAGTAGTAGTAGTAGTAGTAGTAGTAGTAGTAATTATAATAATAATAATAATAATAATAATAATAATAATAATAATAATAATAATAATAATAATAATAATAACAACGACAACGACAACGACAACGACAACGACAACGACAATGATAATGATAATAATAATTATAATATGCTAATGCCCTAAAGCCTATCTGCGTCTGTCTCCAGGAGACATTTGATTTCAAGAGAATCCCTTATTGGATCTCATTTGGTTCCCTGACACACTTGCCAAGATCTATGCTTCTTATTTCCCTGGGGAAATCTCTCTGACTGCTGTCATGTGTTTATGCATATTACGTGACGTGATGCACTTTGCTGGAAATCTGGAAACTTCATTTCCCTTTTTTGGACGATTTTTTTCGTGTCTTTCTTCTTCTTCTTCTTCTTCTTCTTCTTCTTCTACTAAAGCTTTTCCCGGTATGTAGGGTCGCTATTTCTTGAAAGTCGTTTCCAATTTCTTCTGTCTCCGATGTCCTCCACCTTCCCTCTGGGCTCTCTCTGCTCTTGTATCCAAGTTGCTCTTCTTCTGTCTTCTAGCTTTATTCACATTATTTTTCTCTCCATAGCACTCTGAGTTGTAACTAGCTTATGTTCCAAGGCTTTAGTATGGCTCCAAGTTTCCGATACATAAAATTAATACCGGTAGGATCATATGATTAAACACTTTTCTTTTTATAAAATTTGTATTTTACTTCAAATAGTCTCATTCTATTTAACAAATAGTCTCCATCCCACGCTTACCCTTCTTTTAATTTCTGTTTCATGTCCTGGGGTAATACTTATTGTTTGTCCTAAGCAAGCAAGTCTAGAGGTTCGTCCATAAACCTTATTTGTTGTTTCTGCATTTCCATTTAACATTATCTTAATTTTACTCATATTCATTTTCAGTCCTACATTTCTTACTATGATACATAATTTTCAGGAAATTTATTCCTACATTTTTGGACGCATTTTTCCAGTCTTACTATGATGAATATTTTTTTAAATTGAATTATTTTTTAATGAATAAATAGAATAAATGAATAAATTGAATCTTTGTTTCATTATTTCTGTTATGTCAGTTTTCTTTTGTATTTCACTGTAATCATTTGCTTTTGTTGGTTAGTGCTCTGTGAAATAAAACAGAGCAATATGAAAAGATGGACTTCACATTGAATATATTAGTGGATGTGAGATGACTTGAATGTGTCAGGTAATATTCAGTCTCTCTCTCTCTCTCTCTCTCTCTCTCTCTCTCTCTCCACATATAATGTATTATTGGATGTAAGATGACTTGAATGTGTCAGGTATTATTCAGTCTCTCTCTCTCTCTCTCTCTCTCTCTCTCTCTCTCTCTCCACATATAATGTATTAATGGATGTAAGATGACTTGAATGTGTCAGGTAATATTCTCTCTCTCTCTCTCTCTCTCTCTCTCTCTCTCTCTCTCTCCACATATAATGTGTGAATGTAAGATTATTTGAATGTATCAGGTAATATTCTCTCTCTCTCTCTCTCTCTCTCTCTCTCTCTCTCTCTCTCTCTCTGCCAATATATGGTGAAACGAAAGGCCTTTCATTTGCTAATTTGAAGATAGTTTTTCTTTCTTAAGAAACATAGCATTTCAGTGTAATTAAATCTGTCATAAGCAGTGGGTTTCTTTTAAAAAGCCTTTGGAACAAAATTAATTCTCAAAACGTAATTTAGGTTAAAGAAAATTAATTACCTAGAAATAAAGAGGGACTTTTTAATTTAAGGATATTAAAGAAAAAAAATTCTTTTATATGTGGTGAAAAAAAATTCAATGGCATTTTGGATTTATGTAAAACCAGGATTTCCCATTTCTCTATTTTGATTATTGATGTTTATTTGTACATATTAGCAGATCTAGGGTATGCTGTTGGTGCTGTCCTTATTAGCAGAACACAACAGGATTTGCAATTCTTGCTTACCAGAATGCATGAAATATCACGAGAGGTTATGGCCAAGATAATTAAAAGAAAGGCAGATATGATGAGAACGGAGCATGCAATGGAAGATGAAATATCATTGGAAGGAGAAAGGATTAATGAGGTAGAATCATTTAAGTATTTAGTAACAATGATCCCCAATATAGGGTCTTTAGATTTAAAGTTTAGTGAAAGACTGAAAAAAAGCAAATCAGACAATGGCTAGGCTAAGTAAAATTTAAAAATCAAATCGCCTGAAATTACATAAAAAGATCAGACTATATATCAGTTTAGTGAGATCGGTGTTACTGTGTGGACATGAGTCATGGTATGACAATGAAACAATCTCCCACAGATTTTGTAAATTTAAGAACAAAGCCCTCGGAGAGATAATAGGAGTTAAATGGCGGGACAGAATTAGAAATGAAACCATAAGAGATATTACTCGAGTGCCATATGTGGATGAGATCATGATGAGGGGTAGATGGAAATGGTTTGGTCATGCTCTTCACACTCACCAAGAGAGATTAGTTCACCAAACGTTCAGCTGGGCTCCACAAGGCACCAGAAGAGTTAGAAGCCCCAGGCCTGAATGACCGAGGACTATGAAACATGAAAATTGAGATAAGTGGAGAAGTATTGAATTAAAAGCACAAGTTAGAGACGACTGGTGAAATGAAACCGAGGCCCTTTGCATCATGATGGCAGAATTTAGAAGATAGTTCATATCACTTGCACACGCTATACAATTTAATTTCTCTTCCTCTTGTTTTTATTATATATATATATATATATATATATATATGTATGTATATATAACAAATTTATTTCAATGTTGTTACTGCTCTTTAGATATTATGTTTTAATTGTTCATTACTTCTCTTGTAGTTCTTTCCTCACTGGGCTATTTTTTCTGTTGGAGCCCTTGGGCTTATAGCATCCTGCTTTTCCATCTAGGGTTGTAGCTGAGCTAGTAATAATAATAATAATAATAATAATAATAATAATAATAATAATAATAATAATATCACCAAGGATAAAAGCATAAGTCATTTTCCCTTTTATATAAAAACAGTTGAATTTCACAATAAGAAAATCAAACTACCCAAAGCTCTGCTTGCTACAGTAACTGTATTCTGAAATATCCCTTTAAAAAATGCAGCAAGCAGTTACTGCATATTCAATCCCTAACGAGTTTTTGGGAACTGAGATTTATCTGAGCAGCGGAGTTTGGTTTAAATCAAATTCTGATTGTATATTTTCGTCCCAGTGAACATTCACCTTCAAGTATTCGCGAGTTGATATGTTTATGATTTAGAAATATATTTAGGTGAATAGTAAATGATGCAACTGTGAATGTTTGGTGATTGCAAAATTTATTCATGTAAGTATATTTTGATGTATAAAAGGATTATAGATTGTAAGATTTGTAAATGTAAGTATATTTTTATTTATATACAATATTATAAACTGTGAAAATTGTAAATGTATATTTTTTTAGTAGAAGGAAAAATGTCTTTCGAAATTAAAAAATTATACAGTGTGAAAATTGGAAATGTATATCTCTTAATAGAAGGAAAAATTGCTTACAAAATTCCATATTTATAAAGTGTGAACATTGTAAATGTTTATCTTTAATAGAAATAAAAATTTCTTTCGAAAATCCAAATACATTTGTCTTGGGTTTGTATATGAAAGCGATAAGTGGTTTAAATTGCTATAAAATTAAAAGGTAAAAAGTGGCTGACTACTTTGAATGAAAAAAAAAAAGAAAAAAAAAAAGAAAAAAAAAAAAAAAAAAAAAAATTCAAAGGCCGCTCATGCATGACAGAAGCAAGGAACAGTGACATTGCCCTAGCAAGCAGGACATTGACCAAGAGACTGACCACGAACGCCTACGAGTAGCGCCCAAGTTCCCTCTCCACCCAAGCTAGAACCAGAAAGGGCTAGGCAATGGCTGCTGATATCTAAGCATGTAGACTTATAGGGACACTTAAACCCGAAATCCTTAGCTCCCATGGATGATGGGGTTGCAGACACTAAAAGAAACTATCGAGTTTGAGCGGGACTTGAACATGAGTCCATTATGTCTAGGTATAATTGAGATAAGTCTGAATAGCTATGGTAATATTATTATTATTATTATTATTTTTATTATTATTATTATTATTATTATTAGCTAAGCTACAACTGTAGTTGGAAAAGCAAGTTGCTATAAGTCCAAGGACTCCAACAAGGAAAAATAGCCCAGTGAGGAAAGGAAATAAGGAAATAGATAAACGCTATAAGAAGTAATGAATAACTAAAATGAAATATTTAAAAAAAAACATTAGCAACATTAAAATAGATTTCATATATAACCTATAAAAAGCCTTTGAATAAAAAAAACATAACTGAATTAAATGACAATACGAAACTATAAAATCGAAGAAGAAGAATCGACGAGAGATTTCATGGCGAACACGAAGCTTGAACTGATCTTTTACCAAATATTTTACATTGAAAAATAAAAGATTTCGAACAGAATTATTTCAGGAGTGAGGAATTCCTCCCAATAAAGGCTCTCAGGAGGATTTTCATATATCCGATTTTTAGTATTTGTATCAAAATAGGGATGGAAAAGTTACCAGTTTTGATTTGGGCAGAGTCCAACAAATTTGCTTTTGATTTCAATTTGCAAGATATTAAACAACCATTTTCTAGTTTGAGTATTGTTGCTATTTTAGACTCGGTTTTTAAAATGGGAAAATAAGAGTTAGAAACAAGATAATTTCATTCATTTATTTTTAAAAGCAAATAAAATTTTGGAGAAAATGGAAAAATGAGCGTTAGAATCAAGATGATTTTATTAATTCATTTTCAAATCCGAATTGAATTATGGAGAATTATCTGGATGAATTCATTATCATACAGTTTCTATGATAAAATTAAATTAGAGACTTTTAAAAATGGAAAAATAATCGTTAAAAACAAGATAATTTCATTAATTTATTTTCAAAAGCAAATTAAATTATAGAGGATAATTTTTATGAATTCATTATTATACAATTTTTACGATAATATAAAGTTAAAGACATCACCTATTTTGGAAACGTC
>NC_090746.1:97618982-97621482 GCF_036898095.1 Palaemon carinicauda
GGAGAGAGAGTAGTCTTACTGTGGTGATAGAATGGTGCAAGTGTGCCCATATCTATCCAAATATTTAGCCGTTTTTTGACAGGTCGCGTACACTACTTATAAAATAATTATACAATGAAAATTTACTTAACCGCAGAATCTAAATTTTAATCACTGGACAATATGCTTAAACTGCAGCTGCCAAACTTGAAGCACAGGGCCAAATGCTTTAACCATGTCTAAAAACCTTGAAGTACAGGGCCAAATTTTTAAACCGTGGCTTCTAAACTTGAAGTACAAGGCAAAATTCTTAAACCAGGGCTGCCAAACTTGAAGCACATGGCAAAATTCCTTAACTGCAGCTGCCAAACTTGAAGCACATGGCAAAATTCCTTAACTGCAGCTGCCAAAGTTGAAGCACATGGCAAAATTCCTTAACCGCAGCTGCCAAACTTGAAGCACAGGGCAAAATTCCTTAACTGCAGCTACCAAACTTGACTCACAGGGAAAAATGATTATACCAGAGCTGCCAAATTTGAAGCACAGATCAAAATTCTTAAACTAACCCTGCCAAACTTAGAGCACAGGGCAAAATTCTTAAATTGCGGTTGCCAAGCTTAAAGGGCAGGGCAAAATTCTTAAATTGTGGTTGCCAAACTTGAAGCACAGGACAAAATTCTTAAACCGCATCTGCAAACCTTGAAGCACAGGGTAAAATTCTGGAACCGCAGCTGCCAAACTTGAAGCACAGGGCATAATTCTTAAACAGTGTCTGCCAAACTTGAAACATAGGACAAAATTCTTAAACCACGGCTGTCAAACCTAAAACACTGGGAAAAATGGTTAAACTGTGGCTACTAAACTTGAAGCACCGTCAAAATTCTTAAACTGCGGCCCCCAAACTTGGAGCACAGGGAATAATTCTTAAAACAGCACCTGCCAAACTTGAAGCAAAGGGCAAAATTCTTAAACCGTGTTTGCCAAACTTGAAGCACAAGGAAAAATTCTTAAACAGCGGCTGCAAAACTTGAAACACAGGGCAAAATTTTTAAACTGTGGCTGACAAACTTGAAGCACAGGGCAAAATTCTTAAAACCGCCGCTCCCAAATTTAAAGCGCAGGGTAAAACTCTTAAACTGCGGCTTCCAAACACTGAACACAGGGCAAGATTCTAGAACTGCAGCTTCCAAACTTGAAGCACGGGGCAAAATTCTTAAACCGTGTTTGCCAAACTTGAAGCACAAGGAAAAATTCTTAAACAGCGGCTGCAAAACTTGAAACACAGGGCAAAATTTTTAAACTGTGGCTGACAAACTTGAAGCACAGGGCAAAATTCTTAAACCGCCGCTCCCAAATTTAAAGCGCAGGGTAAAAGTCTTAAACTGCGGCTTCCAAACATTGAACACAGGGCAAGATTCTAGAACCGCAGCTTCCAAACTTGAAGCACGGGGCAAAATTCTTAATCCGGAGCTGCCAAACTTGAAGCAGAAGGCAAAATTCTTCAACCACGGCTGACAAACTTGAAGCACAGAGCAGAATTTCTTAACACACACTTTACAAAAATATACATATTCTATAAAGATAACAATTCAACAGTAATACCCAAAAAAGTAAAATTACTCCAAATTTAAATCTGAACTAAACCGCTGCTGCTAAGCTTGAAGCACAGGGCAAAATGCTTAGAGGTCTATAGAGTAGGCGTCTGTAAAGTTATATTCCAAGTGAAAAGAATGTTGTTGACCCAGAGGCTAAAAGGTTTTCCCCATTCTCAGTTTTTTTTTATTTACTTTTCCCTCATACTTTCAGTTCGGATATTTACACATTTTCACTGTTCATTTCAATCTAGTTTATTCCTTTAACTCTCATTCCCTTCTTTATTTCATATTATGCTTTCCATATCTTTACTCAAATCTTTATTCAGTATTATCCATATTCCATTTTATTCATTGTTTTCATCTATATTCAATAGGAATTTGGCTTATCTGATGCCAAGGGCTAAATGGTTTCTCCCATTTTTCCTTATTTTCTATTCCCTCATACTTATCCACTCATAATTTATTCACATATTCTTACTGTTTATTCATTATACACTTATTCCTATTCTTACTCTGTATTATTTTTGTTACCTTTCTTATTGATTAATATCCTTATTCTCTTTTATTCACTATGTCCTACTATGTCTTATCTGCAATGATATTTATTATATATCGCCTATTGTAGGTATAATCTTTCTCCCTGTCTTTCAATACCATTTTCTATCAATTAAATATCAATCTTCACTGCAGTCCGAAAAAAAAAAGGTTCCAAATTAATTTTAATGTATAACATAAATCCCTATGCATTACCTGCCTTTTGAATATAACATTAAGAATAGTATGTTGAAATGGGACGCTCCAAAATCAAACCATTGTTCTCTAGTCTTGGGTAGTGCCATAACCTCTGTACCATGGTCTTACACTGTCTTTAGGTAGTTCTCTTGCTTGAGAGTATACTCGAGCGCACTATTCTATCTTGTTTCTCT
>NC_090746.1:97626482-97631482 GCF_036898095.1 Palaemon carinicauda
CTCAAGAACAAGTTCATTGACAGACAATAAACAGACAGGTTAACCACAATTATATATATATATATATATAAGAGGAGGATAACCCAAAACTTTAAGCATAAGTATGATAGTAAACAGAACTTGTTTATCTGAAGGAAAAAACATTAAATGCCACTTTTAAGATACCGAGGTATCAAAGTCATAAAAGTCTGTATTACAAATCAATGACATTAGCGTTAGAAACGCTCGGCACACATGTCTGCACTTATGCTAGGTTCACCTTTGGAAATGGAACAGTCTACATGGGCAACTCAGTGCCCTCCCTTAGTTTGTAGTACAGTATGTAACTACACACTCACCCTGGAATTAATCGTCCCAATTAAAACCACTGTTCCTCGCAGAGTTAAACAGTAGGGTTAACGACGGGTCCCACTGCTACCACAGATCTCTTTAGTTCCTCTACTTGCTTGGCATAGTGGCGAAAGAACACTCTGGAAAACTTCCAGCCAGTGTATGAACGGAGATGTTCAAAATCCATACAATTAAAGAAATTTAAGGATGAGGCAACTTTCCTCGGATCGTGACCTGCGGGTGTACTGTCAGGATCCGCTCTGCGAATAAAATATGTGATTTTCGCTCTGAGTTGATTCAGAGATAAATTAGAGCCTGATTTTTCTCCCCTGAATAGTTGACCACCCTTGAAGTCTGAAGTTCTATGAGGATAGACCTTTAGGCATTCTACTGGACATAGAGATGCATCTTCTTTCAGAGGGCAGATTCTCCAGGGACCCCACCTGTTGGTGGGTAACTCATTCTTGGCGAGAAACGTAGGATCCGGAAACAGGTTCAGTTCTCCCCCATCCAGGAACTGAACACGACCTGCCTCTCTCGAGAGGGCTACAATCTCACTAACCCTGGCCCCGGATGCGAGTGCAAATAGGAAAATAACTTTTTGTGTCAAATCCTTTAACGCACACTCTTCATTGCTCAACAGAGAAGCGAAATGAAGAACTTTGTCTAAAGACCATGAAATGGCCTTTGGAGGTGCTGAAGGTCTCAAACTTTGTCTAAAGACCATGAAATGGCCTTTGGAGGTGCTGAAGGTCTGAGCCTAGCGCAGGCTTTCGGAACTTTATTAAAGAACTCGTTACCTAGGTCGACCTGGAAGGCATATAGAATGGGTCTTGTCAAAGCAGACTTACACGCTGAAATCGTGTTAGCTGCCAATCCTTGACCATGGAGATGGATGAAGAAAGATAAGCAGAAGTCTGTCGAGATCTCCTGCGGATTCTTCGCCTTGACAAAGGCCACCCATTTTCTCCAAGATGACTCATATTGCCTTCTAGTAGATTTGCACTTATATTCCTCTAGGAAGTCTATGCTAGCTTTTGAAATCCCGAAACGCTTTCTCACCGCTAGGGAGAGAAAATCATGAGCTGCAGGGTCCGGGTTTTCTGTAATGAAGCGCAGACAGTCGACTTCTGGACTCGCTGGGTCAGAACTGGATCTGGTAGCGGTACAAACTTTAGCTGTAGTTCTGCCAGGGGGAACCACACGCTGTTCGGCCACTTGTGGGCTACTATTGCCGCTACCCCCTTGAAGGATCTCAGTTTGTTGAGGACCCTCAACAGAAGGTTGTGATGAGGGAACAGATAAATCCTGGGCCCTCTGTTCCAGTTGAGGGACATCACGTCCACTGCTTCCGCTAAGGGGTCCTCGTACGGGGACACGTACAGGGGCAACTTCATGTTGTCTTTCGTCGCAAAGAGATCTATCTGCAGTTCTGGGACTTGATTCAGAATGAAGGAGAATGATCCTGCGTCTAAGAACCATTCCAACTCTATCGGTGTGAACCTGGATAGAGCGTCCGCTGTCACATTGCGGACTCCTTGAAGGTGAACTGCCGACAGGTACCACTTCTTCTTTTCCGCCAATCGGAAGATGGCCAACATCACCAGGTTGAGAGGTGGTGACCTCGATCCTTGTTGATTCAAGCATCTCACAACTACCTCGCTGTCCATCACCAACCTTATGTGGATCGAGTGATGCGGGGAAACTTTCTTTAAGGTAAGGAGCACTGCCATAGCTTCTAGAAAGTTTATGTGAAAGGTCTTGAATAGCTTGGACCAGGTCCCCTGGACTTTTTTCCGATGAGAGTGACCTCCCCATCCCTCCTTCGAGGCGTCTGAGTGAACCGTCACCGACGGGGGAGGTGGCTGAAGAAGAACCGACTTCTTTAGAAGTCTGGCTTGGGACCAAGGCCTGAGAAGAGTACGTAGCCGAAACGGAACTGGTCTT
This sequence comes from Palaemon carinicauda, assembly GCF_036898095.1. Lineage (NCBI taxonomy): Eukaryota > Metazoa > Arthropoda > Malacostraca > Decapoda > Palaemonidae > Palaemon > Palaemon carinicauda. Next base: position 97,628,760 of record NC_090746.1, read on the forward strand.
CTCAGATCTCTTCGCACGTTTGATGCATAACTTCTCCAAACTCCGGTTGCATCCTTTAGCTGTGCTCTTAGCACTGGGTTTGTCACCGAAGCAACCTGGAGAGAGCTCAGTACCCTCTCCTGTTCGCGTCTTGATATCCTTTCGGAATCTAGAAGTCTCTTGACAGAACCCGCTATCTCCTTCCTTTTCTTCGCCGGGATGGAGAAACGGTGTGACAAAAGGTCCCAGTGGATTCCCAGCCACTGGAAATTTTGAGATGGAGAAAGTCGAGACTTTTTTCTGTTGATCTTGAAACCTAGGTACTCTAGGAACTAGATCACTTGACTGGAAGCTTGCAAGCATTCTGCCTCGGATGCTGCCCACACCAACCAGTCGTCCAGGTAGGCTACTACCTGAATTCCCTTTAGGCGTAATTGTTTGAGAGCTACGCTCGCAAGCTTCGTAAAAATCCTTGGGGCTATGTTTAGCCCGAATGGCATGGCTCTGAAGGCGTATAGTCTTCGTTGTAGCCTGAACCCTAGGTAGGGGGAGAGTCGACGGTTGATTGGAATGTGCCAATAGGCGTCTGACAAGTCTATAGAGACGGAATATGCCCTCTTGGGCAGTAAGGTCCTTATGTGTTGCAGTGTTAGCATCTTGAATTTGCAATACACTATGAACTTGTTGAGTGGCGACAAGTCCAGAATGACTCTGAGCTTTTCCGAGTCTTTCTTGGGAACACAAAACAGCCTCCCTTGGAATTTGATGGACTTCACCTTTCGGATCACATTTTTCTCCAACAGTTCTTGAACGTACTCCTCCAGAACGGGGGTGGAGTGTTGGAAAACCCGAAGGCCCGGGGGTGGAGTGCTGTACCAGCTCCAGCCCAGTCCATTCTTGAGTAGGCTGTGGGCCCAGGGATCGAAGGTCCACCGATCCCGAAATTTCAGAAGTCTCCCTCCTACCGGTATCATCCCACTTGGACTGCCGTCCCGAGGTCTTGCCTCCCTGACCACGACCACCCTTGAATCCCCTTCCCCTTGAGGGGCGCCCAGACGAGCCTCTGGCTGCCCCTCTAGGCTTTGCTCGAAAGGAAGTAGACTGCCCTTCGAACGATGGGGTGAATGCCGTGGACTGTGTCGACACGGCCTGGGGTACCCACTGAAAAGTGGTCGGGGTTTGTGCCACAATCTGGGGCACTGGAGGAAATGGCAATTGCAGTTGCTGTTGCTGTCTAAAAGGCTTGGCTGGCCGAGACGGTAGCCTAGTCCTCATAGTCTTCCTCTTTGGTTGAGGACCCTCATCCGGGGAAGAATTTCTTTTGATAGCCAGGCCCCACTTCTGGAGAAGGTTTCTATTCTCCAAGGCGGCCTTATCAACTACTTCTTTGACCAAATCGGTAGGGAAAAGGTCTTTGCCCCAAATGTTGGAGGAGATTAGTTTCCTTGGCTCGTGCCTCACCGTAGCCGAGGTGAACACGAACTCCCTACAAGCTCTCCTCGCCTTGACGAAGCCATAAAGGTCCTTCGTCACTGTAGCCAGATGAGTCTTGGCCACCACCATGAACATTTCATGGACCTTGGGGTCACTTGCCATCGTCTCAAGAGTAGTCTGAAGAGACATTGAGGCAGCCAGTCTTTCTTTTGTCTCGAACTCTCTCTGCAAGAGAAAGTCAGACAGCTTAGGGAGGTCTTCGCCGAACTGACGTCCGGCGATATCAGCCTCCAACTTCCCAACTGAGAACGTAAGATGGACGTCCTTCCAGTCTTTGTGGTCCATAGGTAGGGCCAGCGACAAGGGTTTACACTCCTCCAGGGAGGGGCAAGGCTTGTCGGCCTCGACTGCTTTTAGTACAGCCGCAAACCCTTTCTGTAAAAAGGGGAAGGCTCTAGCAGGAGAGGACACAAAAGGAAGGGAGCTTCTTGCTCAATGCAGCTACTTTTGAGTTAGAGAAGCCCCTCTCTTTCAACGAGGATGAAAGCAGAGCTTGAGCCTTAGTATGGTCCATCACTATGACCTCCTTCGGCTCTGGCTCCTCCTTTGAAGCTGGTTCCTTCCTCAGCCGGACACATGGTTTAGCATCTGAGCACAAGGGAAGGTCTTTCACCTTGAGCCTTTTCTGGGGCCCATGTGATTCTGCAAGGCTCTGCATCCGCAGTTCCATTGCAGCCGCCTTCTCCTGATTCTCCTTCTGCATTTGTTGGATCATTCCAACAATAGAAGAGAGGGCCTGTCCCAGCTCTACTGGGAGACCGGCCGATGTTGAGGGAATAGGCTCCAGAATCTGAACCGGAGTAGCCGACACCTCGTCGACCTCTTCCTCTACGACGTCCGGGGCTTGAACTTCATCCTGGCCTTCTGCCAGGAGGTCTTCTTCCAAACGCTCGTCCACGTCAGACATCCCGTCATCTAACTGGATGTCTTGCATCGCGACCGCGACTTCAGCATCCACCTGGATCTGACTTTGGGGGATCTCCTCTTGAGGCTGGGGAATCACAGCATCAGCTGATGCCTTAGGGAAAAGATACGCCCTCATCTTCTCACTTGGAAGATAAGGGCCAGAGGTGTTCTTTTGGAAGCCCCTTACCCAGGTACGAAGCTTCTCCCTTGCTATATCCCTTGATTCCGCCGTCCTAGGGGAATCAAAGGCCTCAGTAATCAGGTTAGTGCACACAGTACATACCTGAGGGTCCCAATACTGGAGATCATCCTTGGAGACAGCGCATGCTGCGTGTCTCCTACAA
>NC_090746.1:97636482-97637820 GCF_036898095.1 Palaemon carinicauda
ATCATTATTAATTCAACAATCCTTTCCTTCAGCTTTTTGAAAAGTTAATTTCTCTGGCTTTAAAGATTCTATTTAAAACATTAAACAAATTCATAATTAATTCAACAATCATTTTTCCAATTTCTTGAAAGTTAATTTCTCTGGATTTGAACAGTTTTTAAAACATTAGAAAAAATATTCATAATCAAATCAACAATTATTTCTTCCAACTTTTTGAAAAGACAATTTCTCTGCCTTTAAAGAGAATATTTAAATAATTTTAACCACCACCCCCAAAAAATCTACATAATTAGTTTAACAATCATTTCTTCCAACTTTTGGAAAGGTCAATTTCTCTGGCTTTAAAGTCTATTCAAAAAAAAAATCACTTCATATACTCTATTTCTCTTTTGTATCATTTATTCTGGATCAGAGTAACAGACAAAAATCTATATCACTTCCACCGGTGGTGTTACTTTCCAATGATTCATTGTCCCCAAATTTGTTTGTCATCTTAACGTGATGCATATATGTACACGTACATAAACGCAGATACAGACACACACAAAGCAGATACACACAGACACAAACACACACACACACACACACATATATATATATATATATATATATATATATATATATATATATATATACATACATATATTATATATATTATATATATTATATATATATATATATATATATATATATATATATATATATACATATATTATATATATTATATATATATATATATATATATATATATATATATATATATATATATTTATATATATATATATATATATATATATATATATATATATATATATATATATATATATATATCTGAATATTTTCCTACTGCATTACTATCATAAGAATGATTATATTTAAATTCCTGAATTAAAACGACAATTCGAAAGAAAATCTAATTCAGTATTATCTTTTCATGTAGACTAGATTTACAGTCAAGCTAATTTGGTGTAAAATGATGCATAAGATAAGCAAAGTTGAACAATGGTTTCAATTGATCAAAATTTTGATGAAATTTGGTAAAAAGAAAAAAAAAATAAATACCGATGAAAAATAAGTGATAAACTAAGAAAAAAAATTGCCATAGGTTAGTATATATAATATTTATATTCATCATCATCTCTTCCTACACCTATTGACGCAAAGGACCTCGGTTAGATTTCGCCAGTCATCTCTATCTTGAGCTTTTAATCCAATACTTCTCCATTCATCACCTACTTCACGCTTCATAGTCCTCAGCCATGTAGGTCTGAGTCTTCCAACTCTTCTAGTGCCTTGTGGAGCCCAGCTGAACATTTAGTGAACTAATTTCTCTTGGGG